>NC_084463.1:118695221-118996183 GCF_027409185.1 Cynocephalus volans | reverse complement strand
TTCAATGCTGTGTGTGGAGAACCAAACAAAACAAAACAAAACAAAAAAGCAAAAAACCATTTGAAGAAGGCATATTAGCCCGAAACAACCTCATTCAATGGTGGATTGCTTATAGAGATCACTCAATGTAACCGGCTTAAAAAAAGAGGCAAATAAATTTACTGCACATGTATTTTTATTTCTGGGGATATGACCTCACTGTTAACAAGCACTAAGTATCACTAGAAATGACCTTTAAGGATTATGATTGCAAATCAATGCAGCGAGTTGTTAAGTTGTGGAAATACTATATCATTTTTTAAAGCTGCACCAATGTTATGCTAATATTCCTTCTTGTTGAGACATGATTTCCAGGTGACAGCCTCCTACTCTGGTATAAAACAGGGCCACCTCTCAAACGATTCAGACAGAAGCGACAGTGAGCTGCTCAGCCAAGCTGGGTCGGCTGCCCCCAAAGTGGCTGGTTGTGAGGAAGATGCTGATGTTGAAGGTGCAAAGAAAAAAATGGATTAAATTTTTCCCTGAATTTGTGTGAGATTAGAAAAAAATAACATTTTCAAATCAAATATATTGTTTATTTATATTATTAAATTAGTTATAAGTAGATATTTAACATTTCCTTTTACAGCTTTAAAAAATTTTTTTTCAAGTTTGTGGAAAAAAATCTTTCTATAAATCTCTTTGGAAAAATGGGGGATTGACTGCCTTACATCTGGGGATACTTTACATTGGGTAATATACAGTGACTGGGGGGCTTGAGCCAGTAGAAACCTAAGGGGTCTGTGAGGCAGGCCTACCCCTTTCACCACCTCCTGCTTCCAGAACTGGACACAAATTAGCCTTGATGGCGAGTGTCTCCTTGAATATCACAGTGCCCTTCAAAGGCCGTGATAAGTACAGAAATTGCTCAATCCTGATTCTTATATGATTAAGAAAAAATAAGTTCCTCTCCTGCCTCAGCCCCTAACCATTATCCCCCCACCCCCGCCACACACACACACCCCTGAGGTCAACTGGGGTGAGACACTCAGGGACATTGTTCTCAGCAGATCTGGACCACACACCTGGTTCCAATGCTGGCCTCTGCCCCTTGCTAGCTGGGTAGCACTGAACATATTCAGTCTCTGGCCCCAGCATGGCAGTGTGGGTGCAGGGAAGGAGAGAAGGATGTCAACCCCAACCTGCTGACCCTTCCTTTCTTTGGCAGTGGCCTGCAGAAAGGCTCTCGACAGCACAACGGTCGCAGCTCATGAGTCGGAGATCTACTGTAAGGTCTGCTATGGGCGCAGGTATGGCCCTAAGGGGATCGGGTACGGACAAGGCGCTGGCTGTCTCAGCACGGACACAGGCGAGCACCTCGGCCTCCAGTTCCAACAGTGAGTTACTGCTCACTCCCCCCCCCCCATTAGAGTCTTCAATTACCAGGACAGTTCATTCCGTTCCCATAGCAACATTTTCTGGAAGTGGGAGAATGGACTCTATTGTTGACTTGCCAACAATAGGAATACTCAGTCTAACCAAGTTTTAACAATGTGTCATCTCTCCAAAGACTCTCTTTAAATTATCCACTTTCTAAAGGGCAATTACTTTTACACCATGGTTCTTGGTTTGCATGTCAAGAGAAAACCCAGAATATACAGATGTTCCATTGTTCGACCTTTGCAAAACTGCACGGAGGCTCTTTTCTTCCCCGTTGAGAGTTTCTGTGTAAATCACATAAATATGGCAGGGAAGCAATGGCCATTCTCTGTGTGCTTGTCATGAAAAGATTTCTTCCCTTGGGTTGAAAGATGACTAATGTCCGCATCCCAGGAGGAGTGGGTCTGCAGGGGTGGGCTTTGCCTCAGGAGTAAACAATTAACAGTTGTTCTGTGGTCTCCCTCACTGCCTGTTGCCAACACAAGTGCTGAAGCTCCTCTAACATTATCCCAAGGAAGCTGGGACACCACGCTGCCCTCCTCCTTCTACCAGTCTGCCCCCCGAGTCTGCTTTCCTGATGATCACACTGGCCTCCAGCCCAGAGCTGAGGATAGTCTGACAGCTAGTAGCTGATGGCTACTGGCCTGCAGCTGCTGTCCAGACAGCTGGTATCCAGGCTCAGCTCTGAGATGGGACTGGCCAGAAAGGCCCAGCCAGCTGAGGAAGTGTCCCGTGGCAGTCCTCCCCCAGAGAGAGTTAGACCATCTTAGGAGCCATCGATCTCTTTGAAGAAGAGTAACCCACCACAGAGCCAGGAAAAGTGGAGGGACGTGCGATTAGTATCTGAGGGAGACTCTTTGTTAATTTTTCTCATTACTCAATCTCAGCTGAAGACTCCTCTTAAAGAAGAAAAGGTGATACCAACTGCGTTGTCTGTTTTGCATTAACCAAAGCTCACTTTCTGACAGCAGGACTTGACTGTATGTATGCTGTCCAAAGTGGAACAAGAACCTGAAGACCCGGGGCTTCAGCCCAGCTCCAGCAGTTATGAGTGGCGTGGCTTTGGGCAGTTACCCTTCTGATCTTTGCTCTACTTATAGGGCTTGTGGGGGACTCAAGTGACATGATGCATTAGGAAACACCAAAAGATATAAAAACACAGGGGGTTATTTGGTGCCTCTATTTTGGACCTTGCTCTCATGGGGACAGGTGACCATTGGGTGCAGGGTGACAACTTGAATTGCAATGAGGAATGCAGCAGCTCATTGGATGTGGCTTGTCAGGAACTGACTAGCACCAACTGTCACAATCCCATCTTTTCCTCTGATTTTCATGACTCACTTCAGAGAGGAAACCAGTGGGCTTCCAGATAGTAGAGAAAAACCTAAACAAACAAGCACAGCAATGATAACAAATAATAATCATAACGATAATACAAGCTAACACACCGGGAGCATTTGTTAAGTGCTTTACAACAGAAAGGAAGAATTTAAACCCATTATAGCTGACATTTATTAGCCCTTACTATATGCCAGGCAGGCACTGCTCTCAAGGCTGTATATGTCACCTCATTCAACACCTCTATGAGAAAGGCACAATGATTATCCCCATTTTCCAGATGAGGCATCTGAGGCACAGCAAAGTAACTTGCTTAAGGTCACACAGTTCCTACCGTTTGTCAAGGGAGGTCTGCATTTCATTCACTTATTTCTACCAGGTCCCCAAAGTCGGCACGCTCAGCCACCACCAGCAGCAACCCTTCCAAGTTCACTGCAAAATTTGGAGAGTCAGAGAAGTGCCCTCGATGTGGGAAGTCAGTCTATGCTGCTGAGAAGGTCATGGGAGGTGGCAAGGTAAGGCCTTCTGTATAAGCCAGATTTGCTCATTTCCACTGGATCAGTTGGGAGGAATGAGAGAAGAAAGTGGGAATGGGGGTGGGGGTGCAGGGGAGCAGACCCCTCATTCTCCTTAGCTCCAGAACCACTTAGAAACCACATATCCTCATGCAGTTTCCCAGGCTGGGACTGTCATCCAGCAGTGCCCTTGGACAGCTAGCACTACTGCAGTTCAAAGCAATCAGCGTTAGCTTACTAGGTGGAAGGCTCCCAACTAAAAACCTTGGGGGTACAAGGGCATACATGCCCTTCAGTGTTCACAATCCTTCCAGAAAGGTGTCAGTGCTGGGAACCCCAAACCACTGCATAACTCAACCTGCTGCTGGCATCACAACTGATGTATATAGAAAACATTTCACAGCAGCGAGACGCATTCCCACTTACAAATGTCCTAGCTCTCAGGAAACTCATTGAATATTGGAGATAGTAATGCATATGTGCTCTGCAAGCTCCGATTTCTGGCCCAAAACCAGGGTTTTAGCCAAAGGAGTTGGACATGAGGAACGAGAAAAATCCTGATTATACTAAATGGGGAGAGGAAGGGCCCTGGAGAAGTCTGACTTCAAGCGTAAGAGCAGTCTCCACCCCAAGAACATATAAGACCTAGTAGAACCTCCAGGCTGTGTAAAAGGAAAGCAACCTTCTGCATAATCCAAGCCATGCAACTCTGCCATTGAATTACACAGAAAGTTAAAACAAAGTTGAATTACCTGTATAGTTGCCTTATTTCTTCATTTTTTTCCTTCTTCAACCTTATATTCAATATAAACATTACCCACTGTCCCAAGCCCAAGTCCTTCTCTGACCAAAACTGGAATCTTCCTTGGATCTTTTTGGCCTGGGGAAGCCCTTTCTTGTTTTGTCTATTCTGAAAGAATACACACACAAGTCACCAAGATAAATCCATTTACAGGGCTGTGGGAATTGCTGGCCAAGGCCACAGCATCTCATTTTCTCCAAAGCCACGCCCTGGAAACATTATTCTGGGGGCCCATCGATTAAGTAAATGGTTCAGACAGTGCCACTCCTTTGCATGGTGCTGGTCGGGGACTTGAAATGGAATAGAATATGCTGCCCCCTCACTAAATATGTAACAATCCTGTGCGTCTCAGCCTTGGCACAAGACTTGTTTCCGCTGCGCCATCTGTGGGAAGAGTCTGGAGTCCACGAACGTCACTGACAAAGATGGGGAGCTTTATTGCAAAGGTGAGTGGTTCTGGAGATTTTGTTGAGAAATGTTTTCCCAAAAAGGGCCCTTGGGAAGGGAAGTTGTGTCCATGCCCAGAGGCCTTCCAGTTCTGCTAGGAGCATGGTTGCTCAGCCTGGGCAGGGTTGGGGTTCTCAGGATGGGGAGCAATACCACCAAAGGGAAAGAAATCTCCTGCCTGACCCAGCTCTGGTCCTCTCCACTGGAGTACCTGCAAGGGACCAGATGCTCACAGATGCTCAGTGGTTCAGGGCAGCTGGGTGCCTGCGGGGAGAGAGGAAGGGGAGGAAACACTGTCCTGCCTCTGGCCTTGGAAGAGACCTCAAGCCTGGACAAATGGCATCACACTCCCCAAACATGCTCTGTCCACCTGAGTGGCAAGAGTGACTGAAGGAGGATGCACTCAGCTTGGCCTCACGTGACTTTATCAAGACATATCGACATCCCTCCTTCCCTTCCTCCTACTTCCCTCCCTCTCCCTCCCTCCTGACATTTCTGATGTTGCACATCACTTCGTGCCCACAGGGACAGAACTCATTTTCCTCGTGTTGATTGCAGCTCTGCTCCCAGCTGCCTCCATAATCCCTTGGTCTTCAGGAGACATAGTGAGGCTTAGTTCCTTCCTGACACTACGAAAGGGAGGGATGCAGCAGCGCTGAGGCAGAGTGTCCTCCACCCCAGAGCCTCTCCAAGCCTATTCTGTTGCTCTGCAGAGCTTCATCACTTAACAATCGTGTCTCAAGAATCTCCAAATGTATATGGTGGAGTGGTGGTAGGGGCAATGAAAAGGAGGTTAAGAGGGAGAACATTATTAATCAAGACTGTAAGTTGCCAAAGCTTTTCTCAGAGTGAGACAGGATGGGAACTAACCCACTATCTGACAGAAGGTAGGTTGCCTTCTCTTGGCAGTGGACGACATAGAGAGTCCTCGGCATTCATAGGCCATAAAACCCTGAAATGTTGCTGCAGCCAGCAGGGATATATGTAATCAAATAATTGCATTTCAAAGTGCAAAAAGCTATAGTATAGGAACATTCACAGTCCAGTAGCCTACAGAGAGGAAAGCAATCAGTGTGGAGTGATGGGGAAGTCTTTGTAGAAGACATGCTTCTTCTAGAGCTTGAAGGGTGAATGTGGGCTTGGGAAAGGGCATTCCAGGAATAGGGGGCGAGAAGCTCTGCATGCCTGGAATGTAGAGAAGGAGATGGGGAGGCAGGAGGGGATAAGGCTGGGCAGGCCATCTGGAGCCAGAAGATAAAATGGCTTGGAACACAATTAGTAAAGAGCAAAGAGGTATAAACAATTTTTATTAGCAGATCTAAGATAAGTATAGTTCAATTTATTTAAAAGTTAACTTATGCGTAAATTTATCAAAAGCACGCCTCTAACAGGTGAAAGGACTGTGCCCAGACAGAGGATTTGAAATGTGGAGCTAACCAACCTATTCTCTCTCCCCTTATCCCCTTCTCGTTCACAGTTTGCTATGCCAAAAATTTTGGCCCTACAGGTATTGGGTTTGGAGGTCTTACACAACAAGTGGAAAAGAAAGAGTGAAAAGGTGTGCCATTTCTCCGATTTTTCACCAGCCTGAAGCAGTTGCCAAGTAACCCCGCACAGATGGAAACCTTTCCCCAAACAGCCTCTGGTTTGTAGTTGGACAGCATTTCTCTCCAGAAATGATCATAGCCTTGACCCAAAGTCAGAAGAGACCTTTGGGAAAAAAATTATTTAAAATTTAATCTGTAACAAATGCTTTATTATTTATGATATCTGGGGTGGGAAAGGCAATAAATAAATGTTTTAGTGGTACCTTGTATGTCTCTGGATCTTTTTGAGGAGGGCGTGGTTAGAGGGAAATTTTCAGAAAACTTGCTGCAGAGAATGTAATAGATTTGGATGTCAACTGGAAGGAGTGAGAACAAACAAGCAAAGGAAGGCAGTCTTCCAGAATCTGTCAGTTGAGTTTCTTTCTAGCTACTGCTAATGGAGAAGGAAACAGGGACATAGAGAATATGCTGGCAAATTCTGAGAGGAAATCAAAACTGATAAAACTGCTGAAGAGTCGATCCTTTTGTCCTATCATGGGCTTTGCAATATTACACATTTCGTGAAAACTCAGAAATGACAACAAAGTATGGCATTCGCTTCTTTATTATAAACAACATAAGGATGATTTTCTTTTATTCTAGGACAATTCTCTGGGGTTCAGCAATTTTCTTAAAACTTCTCCCACATCAAATTGCCAGGCTCTCAAATGAAATGCAGCCAATTAGAAATGTCTTTCTCTGCATCTTCAGCAAGTTCTTAGCAGCTTGAATGCTTGTATCTTTTTGGGTCTCTGCTTTTAACGACCACAGCATTTCTTCCATCACCATGCAATTCTGAATTATTTGGAGTAAATGAAAGCAAATGAAAATCTATGGATAAAAACTATAAAACACCTGGCTTAACCATGAATTTTTCTATGCTCCAAGTCCCAAGAAAAGCTTTCTTTAAAATGAGCATTTATTCAGGACTGCTTATGTGCTGTCATGGACAAGGCCCTGCACGGACTTTAAAAGCAACGTACTACCTTGGCCCCATGCTAAGGATTTACAGGCTCATGAATGGGTAGGACACACGTGTGAAATGACCACAGGACACTGCAACTTCCTCCTCCTCTGCTGCATTGCACAGTTCTAGCCCCCCTTCCATCTACCCAGGAGACTGAAGCTGAAAACTCCAGTCACCCTTAGCTTTGCCCCCTCCCTCTGCCTTCTTGCCTCACTCCTCAAGCCTCCTTGATTCTGCCTCCAAAGTGTCTGTAGAATACATCCCCTCCATTCCACGCTTCGGTACGTATATTATTCTGCTAAGACTGCCATAACAGAGTACCACAAATGGGTGGCTTAAATTTGTCTCACAGCTCTGCTAGAAGTCTGAGATCAAGGTGTGGTCAGAGTTGGTTTCTTCAGAGGCCTCTCTCCTTGTTTTGTAGATGGCCATCTTTTCCCTCTGTCTTCAGATGGTCTTCTCTCTGCATGTGTCTACATCCTAATCTTCTCTTCTTGTAAGCACACCAGTCATATTGAATTAGGGACCACCTGAATGACCTCATTTTTAACTTAATCACCTTTACATGAATTTTGGGAGACATAATTCAGCTCATAAAGTATGTCATATAAGGACTTTCAAAAATTGGCCTTAGCCTTACCCCTTCAATTTGGCTTTAGATAATCTCTTCTACACAAATTTAAGCTACACTCAAAGACTTAGAGCTCTCCAAATATGCCTAGTATCCTCCCCACATTGTGCCTTTGCTTAATGCCATTCCTGCTACCTGGAGTTCGTAGAAGATGGGACCCGCCCCCCCCCACCTTCACCCCTAGCCCAGTTCCTTAGACTGGTGAACTCCTATTAATCAAGTCATAGGTCAGATGCCATCTCCTCTAAAAAATCATTCCTGAACTACCTGAGCAAAATTAATCCACTTCTGTGCTCCATAGCTGGTATGTAATTAACACAGCACTTGTCTCTGCATTGAAATTCTGAATTCCCACTTGCCTCTTTGTTAGAATGTGACACGCTTGCATTTACAGTGCTCGACAAATAGTAGGCACTTCATAAACATTTGCTGAGTGAATGAAATGGGAGAGAGTGTAGGCCAGACTAAATGTAAATTCTGCTAGAATTTAACAGAAGAGATTATTACATCCTGGAGGGAAGGATCTCAGAAAGAAAACAACAAAACAAAGGAAGAACGTTATCGTGGTCCAGCAATGGTAGTGTTTCTCCTCAGCTTCCTGGGCACATTGTTCTGCTACATTTCCCAGCTCCCCTACTGTTGACTGGGACATGAGCCTGAGTTTGGCCAATCGCATCCTGGCCTTCAAAGACCTCTCGGGAGAGTCTCCATTCTTTCCACATCCCTGGATGAAGAAGATATAGTAGACAACTGAGGCCCTAAGGAAATGGTGGAGCCACTAGCTGGGAAGTAGCTTGGATCTCTGCATGGAAGGGCACTTGCTAACAGCTAAATTGACTGTGACATGAGGAAGAAATAATACTGTTAAGCCACTGAGACTAGGGGGATATTTATTATCGCATTAACTCTCTTGACTAACCCACAACCAAAATATCTAATGTGCTACATTCAAGTTATTCTACTTCCAACTGCTTTGGTGTCCATACTGTCTATTTTAATTCAAAGGAGGCATCATCAAGATTTTGCTTACTATTTGCAAAAGTGATTCAAATTGTTGTCTCCAATGTGACTTCACAGATACTTGGGGAAAGGAATAAAGTTATGGCAAGATAGCACAACAGTACATTCCCCTGGCCCCAACAAATATGATTGGGTTTGCCATGGCTTTAAAACAAAACAAAAATAAAACTTAGCTATTATGCCCAAAGCTACTTAAAACATGGCTTTAAAACAAAACAAAATAAAACTTAGCTATTATGCCCCAAGCTACTTACTACCTTCTCCCCCCCCCCCCCCCTCCCCGGCCTTTCAGAGCAAAACTGCAAGAGGAGATTCCTTTTAGCATCCATGTTCGCAGTCTCCTCCTACTCCCTATTGTCCACCACCAACCAGCACCAATAACCAAGGCCTCTAGTAACCTCTCAGTCACAGACTCTTTGGTCTTTCCTCTGTTGTTCTTCTCAGCTCTCCTTAGCTCCTGACACTGACTGCTTCCTCTCTGAAATGAATCCTCCTTAAATTCTACGCCACTGAGCTCTCTTGATTATCCTCCTTCCTTTAGAATTGATCTTCTCATTTGAGGAGGGCAACGCTCCTTTTCATTCTACGCCTCCCCTGTGACAATCTCATCCATCTATGCAGGTGACTCCTATCCTCACCCTGGCCTCTTTCCAATTGCCTTCTAGACTTTTCCTGCAAGTACCCCAAGTTCAACACTTAGTTTCCTCACACTGTTTTCCTTATTTCTCAGAATGAGAGCCACGCTCTCATTCACTGGGCTCAACACTTCAAAGTCATCTTTGACTCCTCCTCTTCTTCCCCCAACATCCAATCAGTGATCTGGGCCTGCTGGGTCTCTTCTGTGCCCCTGTCACTGTCCTATTTCAGACTTTCATTACTTCTTGCCTAGAGCACCATTAACAGCTTCTCTCTAGCATCCTGTACCTGTCAGGTCCAGTGGAAAAAACAGAAACCACCCTGGTTATTTTAACAGAGTATGATAGAGGGAGTTGGCTAAACAGGTGCCGATATCTTTGAAAAAGTGAAGAGGGAACCCACTAACAACAGAGACAGTAACTGCTGGAAGCAGCTATACTGCTGGGGCAAGGGAAACAAAACGTTGTGGTTACCATGAGTTAGTCCACTTTTGTTGTTTATAACCAAATACATGGAACTGGGTATTTTATAAAGAAAACAAAATTTATTGCTTACAGTTTCTGAGACTGGGAAAGCCACAGTCCAAGGACCACATCTGGTGGTGGTGGTAGTGACCCCTCAAATTGCAAGATGGAGGAAACAGAACAGAGAGAATAACCTCATTCACACTTTTTTAAAGCCCTCCAAACCACGCCCATGACCACCATTTTTAATCCCTCGTCAAGGCCCCACCTTTCAATTACCTAATAGGATTTCCCACCCTCAACAGTTACAGTGGGGATTAAGTTTGGGGGGAGACAGTCAACCCAAGGCAGATTCCTTAAGTAAATAATTCTCTAATAGTAGTGTGTACATGTAAGAATCATCTGAGGATCTGACAAAAATTAGGATTTCAGAACTCACTTTCCAGAGACTGATTTGGAAGGTCTGAGATAGGGAATCTGAATTTTAAACAAGTGAACCCAAAATTCCCCACCCCCACCCACCCCATGATTGTGATGTAAATAATCTATGGACCACAATTTGAGAATACTTACTTGGCAGGGATTGGTGAAAAAGAAAGGGAGAGGGAATATAGTTTGCAAAAGTCCTTCTGTCCCTCAGTTGGGAACCAGAGTTTTCAAACACAACTCTGATCATACTCATTCTGCTTAAAAACCTTTTGACTCACTCAATGAAATGTTAAATGTCAGAAATGAAATTTCAATACAAAAAAACCCCGTTTTTTATTAAATGTGAAAGCAAAACAGGTATATCTATTTAAATACTTTTTTACATATTTATAGACACAACAAGGACAAATAATTTATCAAAAATTACAAGTTAAAGAACAGCACTATTTTGAAACAGCCAATATAGCACCTGAAAATACCTCATTTTGTCCACAATTAGTGAACATTACCTCCAAATAAAAGTAACTTTGCATTTTCTTGTGAAAAATATAAAAGTTTTTAAAAGATGTCTGCCAAGATTGTTCAGAAGCAGTCCATCCTTCTAAATCTGAAAAAGTGTAATGCCTTTATTGAGAACTTCTATTTTTACCAAATGGCTTTAAAAACCACTTGTGTTTTCCTCTGAGCTTAGGTGAATTCTAAATCATCACTTTCAGACCATAGGGTATCAACATCAACAAAAACAAATCAGAGTGAGAGTTTCAGCTCGCTTCTCTTCATACTGAGCGAAGAACTTTCTCTTTGGCTGGGTGAAATACCATGGTGTACTGTGACGTCCAATCTACTATACAGGGCTTCACCAAGCCAAAGCAGCCACACCGAAAGAAATTTGCCAGGTTCTGCATGAATCCAAGGCTGCCAAGAAAAGAAGAGAACATGTCTTACTACATTTCCTGCGTAGCTCTTGACAGACATTCATTCAAACCACAAACATTCACTGAAAATCTATAATGTACATCCTTTGAAGATCCTGGAGAAATCAGACAGTTCCTGGGCTTATAGAACCTTAAAACTGAAGCCCTGAGGGCCGGCCCGTAGCTCCCTTGGGAGAGTGTGGTGCTGATAACACTAAGGCCACGGGTTCGGATCCCTATATAGGGATGGCTGGTTGGCTCACTTGGGAGAGCATGGTGCTGACAACACCAAGTCAAGCATTAAGATCCCCTTTACTCGTCATCTTTAAAAAAAAAAAAAAAACTGAAGCCCTGTTCCATTTCTGGACCTGAATCCCTATTTTGAGCTTCCCTGGCTTCTACTCAGCAACTTACCTGGGCTTTTCTTCATTCATCACTTCATTTTGGGTCCCCCCACTCACTGGACTCACTGGACTGATCACTGCCATCAATAAGTTTCTTTCTTTCGATTTCCACCTGCCCTAATTCAGACTTTGATTATCTCAAAGGCCACATAGGCCAGAACAACTGTAATCAACAAGATGGGTTTTTTACCTAATTCTTCTAAGCAGCTTTCTAAATGATGTCCTGTCTCAACCTTCTAATTCTTTTTACATATTGGACGCTGTCTAGTCATCCCAAAACCCTGATTCATTCATAGCCCCTCACCTCCCAATCAAAACCATTTAAAGATATTCTTCTGCTCAGAGGCTCAAATCCAAATTCCACATCTCTGTATACACAGCCCTACACAATGAACTCCTTAAGTTTAAGCCCCCAAACTTATCTTTATAAACCTCCTGCTCTAGCTAGTCTGGCTCTCTTTCTCCGACAATCATACTGTGTGGGCCTAGAATTCACACTCCCCCATCTTTACCTCAGGTAACCCCCTTATCCTTTTAAATCCTACCAGTTCTCAAGGCCCAGTCAATGTCCACATTCCCCCTGGAGCCCTTCTGACTACAACTGTCTTCAGCATCATTTTTTCTCTGTTAAATTCCCGAAGTGCTACTATCTTTTTCAGTTATGAGGAATGCTTATTTTCATGCATATGCCCTATCATTTAAGTGCCTCACCCCTTCTCCTACACAAATGAAAACACATCTGTGCACAAGGATGATGTGCTGCTGTTGAGATGATTATGCTGTGCATGAGGATATTTGTGCTGCTGTCAGTAAAAGACCATCGGAAAGCAGCCTCCTGAGCAGAGGGCTGACTATATGGAATTGATGGGGTGGCAGTAAGGAGATGTGCTGGGAATTTGTAGGGCCCAGCTCAAGAGCTAGTTAGTGAGTGAAAGTAACTTAGGGGAGGCCAAATGAGTAAAATCTTTGGTTTGGGTGGGATTTTGGAAACTAGACTCAAAGCAGCTCTAAGGCTGTACCTTTAGTTCCTCTAGTTTATGTTGCCATTACTCAGCAAACGTGCCCCAGGTCCTCACCTCTGTCTCTCCATTCAGACTCTTCTCCAGGGCTTGGAATGCCCTTCCTCCCATCTCCATCATGCCCTGCCCCACATCATTCAGGATTCAGCTTAAAATTCCACCTCTATCACAAGATTTCCATACATTAATGGAGTAAATATTTATTCCTCTGGTTAAACGACTGATAAAGAGACTTTATTATCATTGCCAGTCTGAAACAATCATCACGAGCTTTACACTACTCTCCGCCCCCATTGCTTTAGCCATCTCTTCCCAATTAAGTCAGTTTCTCTCCTCTCGAAATACACACTGTGGTCATATTCCAGTCTCTGATTTCCTTGTCTAACAGCCTAACAGTTTCATCTTGTACCAAGAGTACGCTTTAAAATAGACTGCTCATGAGATATGCAGTGAGTGTTCAAATCCCAGGAGGGCTCTGGGTCACCTCTGCAGCACTCCCAGCCTCTAAGACCCTGATATAGGTGGCAGGGAGATAAGCTTCAAAGCCTGATCTTTACTATCATATGATGACGGCCTTCCTACAAACACTTTCATTTTCAACTGAGGACAGATTTTACATAACCAATGATCAGGAGGGAACATATCACTTACAAACCTAAAATTCTAGCTTCTCCCTGACATAGGTGGGCACATTAAACATAAGGCTAAAAGAATTACTGGTGATAGAAAGCTAGGTTGAAAATCTTGGCAAAGCATACAATCTAACGCTTTCTACAGAGAGTCTTGTGGCTGGGTTTCTCAGCCACGTGCTTAATTATCTCACATTGACTCCATGCCAGCAACATGCAACCTTGTGACCATGTGGCTTGACTGGAGAGATTCCCCATCCTGGCAAAACTTCAAAGTCACTTACTATTTGTGCTGAGTCCAATAGACTAAATCCCAAATTCTTACCACTTTGTGGCTTATGACCCAACCCCTTGTCATTGAGGCTTCTAAGAAAAAGGGGTTCAACTCCACCAGATAGCAAGTTCGATGACAGCAGCATGGCCATGGGTGATGGCACTAGGTTTGGAAACAAACGGCTAGGGATCACCACAGGACTCAGTGGCCAGAATAGATCTCACTTACTTGTATGGTGTCTTCCTGAGGGACAAGGTCTGTTTCATATGCCTGCTCTGCTTTAGTAGGCTGATTCTCTCATGGGAGGTCAGGCCCAGAAAAGCAATCTGAAAAAGAAAGTTGGAACGTCCATGAAAATTAGCAATACATCAGAGAACACTGGCCATTGGCTCTTGAGCCAGGCCCTATAAATTCCCAGCATGGCTCCCCACTGCCATCCCCCAAAGACAACACCCCTAGCCTTCTAACGGAAGATCATGGTGATGGCAAAAATTCAGCAGCCTTATACTATACTCTCCTATGTAAATCTCATAGCTAAGCTTTTTTCTATTTTTTGATGGTCTGATTTTCATTAGCCTTCAAAAAAGTACTGTGCATTGACTTAGAGCTGTGAAGTAATTGCTTTATTAATTCAAGCCATGGCTTATAGCCATGTTTAAATTCTCAACAAGTTCAGCATGGAACTTTTAGATGAATAAAACAATATACGGTCATTATTAGTACAATCATCTCAACTTGTGTGTTCTTAGTATCTCTTTGAAAAGGGCCAAAGAAAAAAGTTAATAATTTGAAGCAAAGAACATTTAAATTCATACATTTGGGGAAAAGTAAGAATTAAGGTGACTTAAAAACTCCCAGAAGATTAAAAACCATAACTTTTCAGAGTTATTTCATTTAACCCTCAAAACAACTAAACAACAAGTTCCTTATCTATAAAACAACAGAGCTCATCACACTATTCTCATCATATTGCTTTAAGGATTTAGAATAACACAACTAAAATACCTAGTGCAGAAGCTTAGGGAAGGAAAGTAACAGATCTAAGGCCACATGGTTTAGAGTGGCAGAGCAGGGACTAACACCTTGGCTGACATAGGAATAAAGCCCACGCTCCTAACCTGCAGACTACACATTCAGTTTGACTTGCTCAATCAAAGCCATGACTAACCAGAAACTCAGGAAATGAAGGTTTCAAAGAACTAGATTATTTTATCTATTAAGAAACAACTCTGCTTCGAATTCTTGTTTTTGAAAACTATCTGAAACTTTGAGTCCATTTTTCTGCCTTCTAAGGCATAGTATAGACACTTTCTAAAGTATAGTATAGACAAATATATTAAATTTCTTTTAAAACTTAAGAATATTATAGTCTCATATAATTGTACTTGTTCTAAGGGTCCAGAAAAAAGGAAAGAATTAGAACTGATGTCTCAAATCTTAGGTTCTGCTTTTAACTCCACCTCTTACTAGGACTATGGCCATAATAAACAAGGCATTGACATCTCTTAGGTTTATTTTTCTCATCCACAAAATAAAGACACTACTTTGGCACGGTCTACACTTCAAATGCTTGAGGAAACAGATGGGGAAAATGCTTTGGAAAATGTAAAGCATACATAAATATTAGGTGTTATAAATGATAGTAATTAATATTAATAATCACTGATACTAATACCCATTCTTACTGCCTGAGTCTGTTGATGTCAGAGACAGGAGATTAAGACGAATGTTCAGAATAAACCTCAGTTTAGTCAGTATTAACTCAATTCTTTCCTGAGCATTTTTTTTTTCATTCTTTATTTCTTTATTATTATTATCATTACTATTTTGGAATTGGTTACTTTCCTGTAAAAGTAGAATTCATTTTGCTTTTGTTGAGTAATGCTCTAATTATCTGAGGTCTCGCAGTAATTGGCTCAGACTAATCTCTGCTGCCCATTCCATGTGGGCAGGCCATGGCAACAGTGAGAATTAGGTTAGGCTCACAGGGGAAGAACTGCAGCATGGAGGGGACAGAAGATTTGTAGAAAGCTGAAGGTTGTGACTACTGCCCTGAAGCACAAACTTTCTGATGGCCATGACCTTCTCTGAAAGTATAATTACCATGTCTATTGATTAGTAATGTACCTTTCATTTCTTCCCGACTCCCATCCTTAATTTAAGCACTGCATAGTGATAAAGGTAACAAACTAGGCTGGGAAAATTGAGGGAAAATAATCATCTCACATTTGCATGGTGCTTTACAGTTTATACCACTCTTTCACACAACATGTAATTTAACTGTATGATGGAAAAAGCCCTTGAATGGGATTGTCAGAATATCTAAGTTTCCAGTCCTGATTTTGCCCCTTAGTGGGTGACCTCGAGCAATTCAAGTCACCTCTCTGCACATCTATCTGTAAAATAAAGAAGTCAGATTAAATAACTCCTAGGTCCAGCTCTAACAATGTATTGTTCTAACCTTTAAACCGTCCTGTGAGAACAGTAATATCATCCTTACTTTACAGACAAGAAAACTAAATTCAAGAGTGGTCAAATAAAAGAGTGGTCTAAACTGACAAAGTGACAGGGATAGGACTAGAGTCCACGTCTTCTGATTTTAAATTCAAATCTTTCTACCTCATTAGAGGTTATTGGAAATTTTACCCAAAGAGATTATAAGAAAAGCAATAAATACCTGAAAGAGTTGATTAAATAATAAAAATGTTGACCAAGAGAAATGGAAAATTGCTAGCATGAAGATATATAAAACCCAAGGAGAACAGGCTACAATCTGATTGAGGTAGGTCCATAGTCCATCTTCTTTGAATGTTGTGGCACAATGATTTGACCAATCTGTGAATTCACAAAAAAAGAACCCATTATTAAAAAAGGCAACACACTAGTGATCATTCTCCAAGAAGATTAAATCACTGCAGTTCTATTTAGGGATAAGAGAAAGCAAGACATAATGGCACAGATCAGAATTCAACTTTAAGATTTTATCTTCCAAATGCCCGCTCAACTTCCAAAGATGAGAAAATGTTACCTCAATGTTAATTAAGGCTATGATAACATGACATCAGTAGTTGACGGTAAAGGAATAAAAGCAAAAAAGGTTCATAAAACCTTTACTAACATCAGCAAAATCCACATAAAATGCACTGGCCAGACATTAACTGTCCAAGGACTTGCCAAATGAGAATGATAATATTTAATAAAACATCTGTCCTAGAAAATTCTCTTATTCGTGTTACAGCAAGTTATGAGTCTATTCCAAGACTGAAAATAAACTCTTATTAGAAGTTAAGATGAACAGGCCATTGCTGTGGGCACGAGATACCCTATAAACCCCTAGAAACCATATGAATACAACCTAACAGCATGCAGGGAGCCAGGTATGGGTATATTTCTGCATTGGTAACATAACTAATCCTGCAGAGGAAGAAAGGCCAGATATCCCCAGGAAAAGAACATAGAGCAAGATTCAGTGGTCACAGCTCAGTCTCTCCCCGACAATCATCTATATGTCAATTAAAAGAGAGGACTTCATTATGGCCTTTATGATACTGACCCCCTAACCTATGCAGCTCAGAGTAGCAGTATGGAGAAATACAGGTAGAAAGCAGCAGAAACAAGGGAAAAGATCTTCAAGGTTATGTAAATCTAATGACATTTACAGGCACCATGACCATGCATAAAGGATGAATTATCTTTGAAATGAGAAGCCTGCAGATTTGCACCTTGTTGTTTCCTAAATGCCTCTGACAATTTGACATGACAGTTTTAGACATTTTTCCCAAAGCAGTACTGAAGAGCTCCTAGAACAGGAAGAAAATGAGTCCATGACTTTACTATCAACTGTCCATTTTAGTCCTAAAAATAAATGTATTTTTTTCTTTTTGAGTTTCATTTGATTTCCAACCATCTTTCATGAATATATGTCTGAAGCATTCTAAGAGTAATCATCATAGAGTAACAATCAGGTAACAAGTTAAGGCAAATTACACCCTCTTTAGAGCTTCTCATTAGAACCACAAAGAAAGATGCTTCCCATGCACCTGATATCACAAAAAAGAACAAAATTTCTAACAGTAAGTGGAAAAAACAGCTGTTGAGCGAGAAAGAATATCTACTTTCTTTCAGCTTATAGATTTCTACTGCTCCCTTCTGGGAATTTTTTTGATAACAGAGCATGATCTCACACTGAAGTTTTCAGAGTACTGATTTCAGATTTAATATCAAAGATACAGCTGCAAGTGGCCATGCGCATTATCTTATGCAATATAACACTTTAATATGTGCTAATACATCCTTATTAGGTGGCCAATGGCTAATTATCAGGAATTCATATTGTTTAAAGTCAATCATTTTCATCTTTAGATGGCTCTGACAGTTACAAAGTTTGTCCTGATATTGATCGAAAATCTTTTTCCCTGTAACTTATAGAATGCTGACACTTTGAGTCAATTACTGTCCAGCCTAAAGACAGACCTCACAAAACCTGAAATGGATAGAAACTGTACAGAGGCAGAAATAGCTGCTACTGGATCACACAAGAAAAAGGGGTATACAGCAGGACTCTAGTAATAAGAGTACTAGTGGTAAAGAGAAGAGGTGGGATATAGTGAGCTCTCATTAGAGAAATGGAGCAAAATTTTATTTTCCTGTCTGTGAAATGATAAATGACATGATGTGCTTGTTCAGTGTAAAGAAATATTGTTAGGATATATATGGAATAAAAGGAACAAAATATACTCGGCTAGTCTACACAATTGTAAGTGAATGTAAGGTGGAACTGTTCCTAAGAAACAAAAATATAATACAAAAATTGGTTCAAACCCAAAGAAAAAAGACAAAGAAGAGGGAAGAATCAATGTATGTAACAAAAAAATAACTTGTACAGACTGAATGTGACGAAAATCACTTCTGTCCTTATCAATACAGTCTTACGCTGGACACAGACACCAAACAAAGGTGACTATTTTTAGTGAGGAGAGACAAGTGGTGTAAAATCTGGCTCCTCTGCCCTAGGACCAAGTCCAAGAGTCAAGTTAGTCCACGGGCCAACAAAGAAAAGTTTTCCAGGAATATGCTGTATTGTCAGGCCTTAAAAGGGCAACTCTCTTAACAGAAAGAAGTGCTGTCAAAAAAGTCATTTATTTCTTATGTCACAAGACATAATCTAACAGATTTTAAAATTCCAATGCTCAGGGTTACTGGTCACCTTTGACAAAAACTAAGCTCAGGAATCACAACCTTCTGACTATTACACATATTTGAGATGGTGATGGTTACATTTGGCTACAAAAGCACTCCCTGGTGATCAGAGACACCCAAGGTATCAGATGGGAAAGGGTCTGACAAGGTAACCGAAGCCCTTGCCGTGGCATGGCAAAAAATAACCCATTTCACATAGATAATAATTAACAAACTCTAAAAATAAAACACTCAAAAAGCAAAATTTGTAATACTGGATGTTTCTACGAAAATGGGAGGCTGGGGGACAAGGAATTACCTTTCAAAAACTAAATAAAAATAAAATTTAAACTAAAAAGAGCCAGAAAGCGGGAGAGAAAGAGGGACAGAGGGACAGACAGAGAGAGAGAGAGCACACAAGCACGTGCTGTGGCTTGGGATGCTAAGGGAAAAAGAAAAAAATATAGGAAAAATACTTCCCTAATGTCTTCCCGAACCACTCCAGATTTCATCTGAAGCAACAAATTAACACTATTGGGAAAATCTAAGACCTGAGCATGAATATAACAGGAGGGTAGATGGAAAAAGATTACAAGTGGAACCTCTGCATCTAGAGCCAAATTCTCCCAAAGTCTTCAAAATAAATAAATAAATAAAGTTCAAATACATAAATAAACTATAAGCGCTATAGTTTTTCCAGTCAGGTAATCTGTTCCAAGGTCTGAACAGCATAGCCACACAATTCTTAAGAGCTAACCTTGCTTTAGTTTAAACCGTGTCCTTCTTAGTCAATCACCCTGGAACAGATGGCTGTCATTCCCTACATGAGACCTCTTGACACCCTTTTAAACTGCTACAGAAAGTTATTTTCCTTTCTCAGTGCCACAGAGTAAGTGATCTAATGTTTTCTTCCATGTTATTTCCAACTTTTCAATTCTTACACTTTTCCCATCAGTTCACAGTTTCAACTTGATATTTATCAAATGGCATATGCTTTCAGAATTTTGTTCCTTAACTACTGTGACCACCATCCCCCAGCCCCTCTACCACTGACCTTTTTCTTTTTCTGTTTTATTTACCACCTTCTGCTTTGTACTTGAACAGCTGACTTTTCCTCCTCACTGGGGGATAAAGCTGCACTTGCCTTAAATGAATTTCTATTTTTGACCACTTCCCAAATTTATCAAGATTCTCTTCCAAAGTACTGAGAACTAACTAACCTCTTTTAGCATTTTTTGCAGTTTCCCAATGCTAAGAGACTCTTAGAGGCATCTGTTTTGTTTTTATTAGGGGTATGGTTTATAGTCACCAGGCCAGAACGTGATTTACAAGGGTTTACGAGGAAAAGTAGAAGTAGGTACAAGTGTACAAGCTTGTTGTAAGAAAAACTTATACTTACAGACAAAGGATCCATATATAATCCAGTCACATACCACGGAAAGGAAAAACAAGAAGAATATGTAATAGTGATGGTTGCCAAAACCTTAATCAAAAAGAAAAAAAATACTTAATTCTTTATTTTCTTATAACGATTTTCCAGATAAGACCTTATTAACCACTTTCCTGTCAAAAGCCTTCACCAAAGTAAAACAGAAGTAAGGCTGTGGCTTTGCTTTTAAATACCAAAAGCAAACAGTTCTGATATGTCACACTCAATTGTCCATGTTAACTAAACTAAAAAATACTTATTCATTACTTACTTAAAAGGTGATGCTTTTTTTAAAAAAAACAAAGTTAACTAAGCAAACACAGCTCTAAGCTGGCTAGAGCTAGAGGAGGGAAGGGAACAGGCAGGATTTGGGGCAAATCCCTCCCTGTCCCTTTCTTCCTTCCAAGTAACATGTTTATAAATGTACAACCTCTGAACATCAAGGATTGACTTGATCAGGGGGAATAGAGCAAATGAACTAGAGGAATAGCAGTAAATAGACATATTGCAGGAGACTGGACAGAGCAAAGAGGGGCAATCTGCAGCCTGTGAAATTTATAAAGAAAAGGAAGAAAGGGTGAGCATGCCAGATAGACAGGCCCATCTCCTGCATGTGCTGTCTTCTTGATGCTAGAGATGGGAATGTTTCAATTCTAATGACACAAATCCTCAGGTCCCTCATCATGGTCCCACCTTCTCCTGGAGCAGCAAAGCCCAGCAGAAGGAGCAATACCCACTGGAATTGGGAGACATAGGTTTACAGATTACTAGTTGTATCTCTGTAAGTTAAGTTGTTTAACTTTGTAATACCTCTTCTGTCTACTTCACAGACCTGTGGCAGTGAAATAGGATGATGTCTGTGAAAACACTATGTTAAATACAGTGTGATAAAAATGTATGGGCTCACTGCTATTGTTTTTCTACCACCATTCAATGCTGCCTGGCATAATGCCAATCACCTAATCTTTATGGTAAAAGGGGATCCATAAAGCTTGGGATCCCAAGAATCATCTAGCTCCCTGTTCTCTAGAAATAGGAGAGAACATGGCATCAGGGAAAACTGACTGTGCTGAGAAAGCTGCCTATTCATCAAGATCATAAAAGCATATCCTTTCCTGAAGACCCACAATCGTAGCTCCTCTAAAGGTCTTCATATTAAAATCCTGACTTTTATTGTGATGGCTCAGAGGACACCCAGGGCTGCAGATCACAAAAAGGAATATTCCCTGGGTAGAAGGCAATCATTAAATCTCTGTCATCTCTGATTACTAGCACCTACCTGAGCCTCGGAGAAGGCAAATGGAGAAGTTAAATAAGACAGAGAAACCACAACATATAGAAAGAGCATGGTTGGAGTGGAAGACTGATACTTACTATTAAAATGACCTCAAGCACCTTTTATAGTTTTTCAGCTCTAAAATGGAGATAATAATACCAACCTCACAGATGTGCTCTGACGATCAAATTGGACAACATACGTGAAAGTGTTTTATAAACTCAAAATATTATACAAATGACAATAACTGTCATTATCAACCTCAATAATCAGTTTTCCGAAAGTCTTATAACATAGAGATGATTCTCAGATAAGAGCCACAAAATGGAGCCCCTGGATACCCTTCCACTTTTTCTGAGTCATACATATAACTAAACATATGCTTAACTTCACAGTGGTAACTGAAAATTTAAATCTCTCACCTATGCACCGTCCAGTCCACAGGCAGTGTTGATCATATCGAGCTACACAGGAGTTGCACACATGGCAATGGAGTGACCTTAATGGCTTCCTTATCTAATGAGTGGGCAATTAAGAGAGTCTATAAGCAAAAACCAGTGTCTCAAAGTGGTAACAAATCATAAGCAAAATTTTAATCCTAGGTCATAAAGACACTGGCACAAATAATCCTAAATTAACTATCAATTCACACGGAAGCTCTGGAATGCCTTATTAATATTTACTTCCTTATGTCTACCTTGATTAGACCCCATGAAGGGGGATTTGAATTCCAGAGCCTATTCACACTGGCCAAAGTGAAATGAGGCAGTTCCACATAGCAGAAAGAGCACTGGGCTAAGAAAAGGGAAACCTGAGTTCTATTTCTGGCTCTGCCAATGATTTGGGGAAATCCACTTTCTCCCATGGCTCCTCAGTTGCAAAATGACAAGTTTCACTAAGTGGTTTTCTAGGGTCATTATATGCCTCAGACTTGAAGTTATTTCTAATATATGCTTCATGACAGGGAAAATCAAACAAAATACACTATGGATAATTCACAAAGAGATTTTACCACAGGTAACTTCAAGAGATTATAAACATCATTCTTCCATATATTCAAGGTGGTAAATTGTTCTGACAATAATATAAAATTAGAATCAGCTAAAAACAAAGGTGCATAAACATACCATACAGATTTGACAAATCTTACATGAGCAATGTTACCAAGCATTTGCTTTTACGACGGAAGAAAAAATTATACAGAGAAAACTCACAAGACATGATGTACAAAATGTTCTGAAGTCCAGACAGCCAGTTTCTGCAAGGGTGATAATATTCTGAAAGACATGAAGTTTGACCATACAACTGCATTTTACTAGAGAATGTATTATGCATGGTTATGTACCATTCTCACAGCTCTCACTCCAAAATGAAGTAGCTAGAAAACCAATTTGGAATACTTGCCACCAAATCATTCTGTGCTTGAATAATGTGACTTTTCAAGGCTGCAATTTCAACCAATAGCCAACAAATTAGAATGCATAAAAATCACACCACCCGACTACCACCTTCTCTCTGTGAATTGCAATCATCTCCCAGTTATAACCAATTAGAGAAAAGCAAACACACACATAGATACATCCATTAAAAAAGAAACAAAAACCACCTGTATACACCAAAACTGATGGCTACAAGCACCAAGGGCCAAGTCTTTCAGGAACACCGGCTTTAGGTAACAAAGAAGACAACTCTCCCGAACTTCTAAAACTTAACAAGCAGTAGAACACAAAGCCATGTCATCTGACAGATTTGCATTTGAGGGAAAAAAGGGGTATCTCCTCAATCAGTAGGGAGTCAGTTCCCCTGGCCCCTGCCTAGTTACCTTCATGTATTAAGTTTGGGAATTTAAGCTAAATGACCATTATCTAAATGGTATTATAACAAAGTAGCAGATCATATCTGCTAACAGAAATTATACCTGAAAAAAACTTGGTGGGATATTACTTTAGTAGAAAATACAATATTTTTTAAAACTTTACTATACATAAATGAAAAAAGTATAACAGTGGAGAAACCTCATTTTTGCTGATTCCTACATCTACTAGGCACTAGAGATGCAGCCATGACAAAGGCCAATATAGCTGTGACTTTCTGAAGTTTACATACCTTCCTATTAAAAAAAAATTAAATAAATAAATAAATATATATATATGTATGTATATATATCAGTAACAAAGAAAGCTCACCACTTTCCTTTCTTCTTCAGAAGCCTTTGTGAAGCCTGGATCAGTTGCCCAAGTCTTGTAGAAAAAGTAGAGAAAGGCTATTATGCTGAAAACGAAAGCAAAATAAAAAGGGCTACCTGCCAAATGTTGAAGCCAAGTTAAAGAATATATCAAACTTCCATTAAAAAGAGCATAATTATGAAGTAAGCAAATTTCATCATTGGTGCCTAAGAATCTCTCCCTGCATTTCTATCTCTGCCTTCCCTTATGTACACACATCCCCACCTCCAAACCTGGTCCCATCCTATGTTCTAATCCTGCAGAATTTGCTACTAATTAGCTAATAATTAATGCTTCCTCATTAGTTGAACATCATATTAAATATTGATAGGAATTGTCACAATTTATAAGAAACATCCTGAAGACTAAAAAACATTCAAGACTCAAATTAATCTCTAATGGTATAATTGTGGCTCTCCTGTGAGAATCTAGAAAAATATTCTCTGATAATTTTAACAAAATCATTAAAAGAAACAAACCTCTTAAAAATATTTCCCTATATGTTAGATAAATGCTTACAAACATTTCTTACTGGAAAGTTTAGTGACTAATCCTTATCACTGCATTAGGCTGAGTTAATTTAGAAACAAAACACTGCTCTTCTTGCAAAATGACTACAAATCAAATACTATTTGAAAAAGGCAGATATTATGAATAAACGAAGTTGAAAAGTGTTTCAAGGATAAACATTACCCACTTTGAAATTTTTTAAAGTGGTACAAATTCTTTGTATAAAAAGTAAAACTTTGTTCTAGGGAAAGACAAATGAATGTGCAGTAATAAATCAATAAACCAGTAGTAAATCAACTGTCCTTGCCCAATTTAACTAATTATTAACACAGTAACTGTACATACGTTCCGAGGTGTTGCTAAGCTATCTTGACCCAACTTCGGAGTAGAAAAGGTGGCTACAAAATAAGACTCTAAATCCTTGCTATTCAAAGTGTGGTCCATGGACCTGTAGCAACAGCTCCACCTGGGAGCTTATTAGAAAAGTAGAACTTCAGGCCCCCCCCCACCGACCTACAGAAACAGACTCTGGATTTTAATAAGATCCTCAGGGGCTTCAAACTCATTAATGTTTGAGAAGCACTGATCTAACCCACAAAGACCAGCACGACCACACCTGGTTCAAATAGGCAGGAATAAATCATGTTAGCTTAGTTTATCATAGTTTATCTGCAGGTGAGCCCAGCTTTAAGAAAGAGATAGGGGCCAAAAAAGTTGTGTGAAATTGAATTTTAACAAATAAAGTTTACTTAGAATGAATTAAGAACACTTTAAAGGGTACATAGGGTAAGACCTTTTGTTAAAGAATTACATCCTATTTTTTCCATAAAATCCTGATCAACACACGATACATTCTCAAAAATACATTCTGTTAAATCATATGATGATCCTCCTATTCTGAATAACTTATAAAACAAATCCCAGGAAAATCATAGGCTCCCCTCTCCCCAAGTAAAGTAAAATGCACCCTCTCCCCTCACATGAAATTCAAACACACTGCTTGCTTCCGTGCCCTAGCTTCTGGTTCACTGACCCAGATGCTCCCCACTTCCTCTCACTTACTTCTAACCACACTTTCAGGATGTCCAAGTCCTAATTCCCTTCAAGACCTAATATAGATTCTCCCTCCCCTTGTAAGTCTTTTCTGATTACTTAGAGAAGGATTCTCTCCCTTCCTTGAACCTAAGATTACTTTTTCTATGGCACTTAGACTTTAGACTACAGTTATTTATAAACACATCAGCCTCCCCAGTAAGCTGGTAACCCTCTTGCAGTTAAAAAGTCTCTCAAGGGCCGAGCCCGTGGCAGTGCGGCGCTGGGAGCCGGCGACGCTCCCACCGTGAGTTCGGATCCTATATAGAAATGGCTGGTGCACTCACTGGCTGAGTGCCGGTCACGAAAAAGACAAAAAAAAAAAAAAAAAAGTCTCTCAATACAAGCTAAAATTTGCCCTTCTATAACTTTGACCAACTGGCTTTCATTTGTTAGATCCTTTACATCTACACTATAGCTGTCCCCTTAGGTCAATTCTACGTAAGCCTATTCCTTCATTTGCTCAATTAGTGCCCATTCTATATAGTGCATTGGCTTCCAAACAATAGACTTACAAACACTTGAACTTGTAAGGTAGTGATTATACCTCCAGGATAAACATCAACACTGTTCCTTATTATAACACTTTCCTGGTCATATTCCTCCATTTGTGCTCCTATTCATCTTTATCTCTTTTAAAAGAACAGAATTCAAAACAGAGCAAACACTTCAGGTGTGTGCTGACCAGTGCACAGAACAGTGAGGTTGCTGTTATCCTTTCCTTCGACACTCAAATCCTTGTAATAATATTTGAGAATACACTGGCTTCCTTGACAGCTGCGTCACTAGCCATACTGGGCACTTAGTCAAAGCTCCTGGTTCTTTTTCATTTGACCTGAAGCTACGTCATATACCACCATAACATGCACTTACACAGCTGATTCTCTGAAAACAAGCACAGGACTTTACCTGTGTTTATCCCTCTTAAACTTAACCCAGTTAGTCATAGTCAGCATCACAAATGTAACATTCAGAGGTTCACCATTTCTTTCCTGAGTCTCACTCTTACTTCCAAACTCATCAGGAAGGTCCTATTCTCTTTCATTCAATCCTCCTCCCTAATAAAAGCCAAGTACATGGCCTGCTCACCATATTAGAGGCACCAAAAGAAACTGATTGTCTGAGGAGCCAATCTAGAGTTGCCCTTAAAATCAGCTTCAACATACAGCCTTCCACACAAATTTTATCAGTAGTTATAATAAAATATTAGGCATTATTTATAGAATACCATTATGCCATGGGGACTGTGGTCAGCACTTTACAGACATCACACGTAGCACAATAATCCTTGCAGCCACCCCATGAGCTGTTATCCACAATTTACAGAAAAACTGAGACTCCGTGAAATTAAATAACTTGTCCAAATGTACATAACTAGCAAGAAAAAGAGCTAAAACTCAGAATCATTCTGATTCCAAAGACCATATTCTTTCCACAGTGCCCAGACAGACCCTCTTCTCATAACAGACCAATCAGTATCTGTGAGAGCAGAAGCCCCCACTCAATCTGGACTTGGCAACCTGAGACGTGACCAGCCCAAATACTTAGGATGGGTCTTTCCAGCACCTCAGTCCATGCACAGGGCAGTTTCAACAGCATTTAACACTCAGCTAGAAAAACAATGATCTGATGGGGAAGTATGCCACCTACTGACTCACATGCCCTCACCAGCAGCAGGTTCATATGGGTGCCTAGACCAAAAGGCTTTATGTTGTACTGGCGAGTAAAATATTCCATCTTGCCAGTTCCAATGACTTAAGATTCTGTCCAGCTATGGAAATTAGTTCTTCTGATGTAACAGCATCTTCACAAATAGTGAGCAGTTTCTAGTTAACCTCAACTGAATATTAACTTCTGCAGTTGAGATTTTGAAATGACAATGGAGTTAAATTTTTGTTAATTTTGATTCTGCAAATTGGAACTAGCTCAATACAAAACCTTTTGTGCAAAATTTGAAATAATGTAAGTTGCTCAAATTTTTAAAATTCATCAAAAAATACAATTTTAAAAGCTGTTTGGTTTTTTTTCATTTAGATTTATCAATATACAGTGCAGTTGATTTTTGTGTCCCTTTACCAATTCTCCTTTTCCCCCCCTCCCTGTTCCCCCACCCCCCATCAACATCATGTTTGTTCACTCATCTTAACAAGTTCAAGGAATTGCTGTGATTGTTGTGTCTTCCTTTTTTCCCTCCCCATTTGTCTGTATATTTAATTATTTATTGATTTTTATTAGCCCCCACAAATAAGTGAGAACATGTGGTATTTCTCTTTCTGTGCCTGGCTTACTTCACTTAATATAATTTTCTCTAAGTCCATCCATGTTGCTGCAAATGGTAGTATTTCATTCTTTTTTATGGCAGAGTAGTATTCCATTGTGTAGATATACCACATTTTCCATATCCACTCATCTTATGATGGACATTTGGGATGGTTCCAACTCTTGGCTATTGTAAATAGTGCTGCGATAAACATGGGAGTAAGGTAACCCTTCAACATGATGATTTCCATTCCTCTGGGTATATTTCCAGCAGTGGAATAGCTGGGTCATATGGTAGATCTATCTGTAATTGTTTGAGGAACCTCCATACCATTTTCCATAAAGGCGGCACCATTTTGCAATCCCACCAACAGTGCAGGAGGGTTCCTTTTTCTCTGCATCCTCACCAGCACTTATCATTCTCAGTCTTTTGGATATTAGCCATCCTAACTGGAGTGAGATGGTATCTCAAAGTGGTTTTGATTTGCATTTCCAAAATGCTGAGTGATGTTGAGCATTTTTTCGTGTGTCTATTGGCCATTCATATATCTTCCTTTGAGAAATGCCTATTCAGCTCCTTTGCTCATTTGTTAATTGGGTTACTTGTTTCTTTGCTGTAGAGTTGTTTGAGTTCCTTGCATATTCTGGATATTAATCCTTTGTCAGATGTATATTTTGCAAATATTTTATCCCACTCTATTGTCTTTCTCTGTTAATTGTTTCTTTTGTTGTGCAGAAGCTTTTTAGGTTGATATAATCCCATTTGCCTATTTTTTCCTTTGGTTGCCTGTGCTTTTGGGGTCATATTCATAAAGTCTGTATCCAATCTTACTTCCTGGAGTGTTTCCCTCATGTTTTCGTTAAGGAGTTTTATTGTTTCAGGATGTATATTTAATTCTTTAATCCATTTTGAGTTGATTTTGGTATATGGTGAGAGGTACGGGTCTAGTTTCATTCTCCTACATATGAATGTCCAATTTTCCCAGCACCATTTACTGAAGAGGCGGTCTCTTCCTCAGAGTGTAGTCTTGGTGCCTTTGTCAAAGATCCGATGGTTGTAGGTGTATGTGTTGATTTCTGGATTCTCTATTCTGTTCCACTGGTTCATGTGTCTGTTTTTATGCCAGTACCATGCTGTTCTGGTTACTATAGCTTTGTAGCATAAGGTCAGACAGTGTTATACCTCTGGCTTTATTTTTTTTCCTCAGGATTGCTCTGGCTACCTGTGGTCTTTTGTTATTCCACATGAATGTTAGAATTGTTTTTTCCATTTCAGAGAAAAATATCATTGGAATTTTGATGGGGATTGCATTGAATCTGTAGATCACTTTGAGTAGTATGGACATTTTCACAATGTTAATTCTTCCAATCCAAGAGCATGGAATATCTTTCCATCTTGTGTCCTCTTTAACTTCTCTCAACAGTGGTTTGCAGTTATTGTCATAGAGATTTTTCACATACAATCATCTCTATAGAAGCTGAAAAAGCATTTGACAAAATTCAACATTCGTTCATGATAAAGACTCTCTAAAAATTGGGTATAGAAGGAAAGTATCTTAACACAGTTAAAGCCATATATGACAAACCCACTACCAATATCATCCTGAATGGGGAAAAGTTGAAAGCTTTTCCCTTAAGAACAGGAACAAGACAAGGATGCCCACTGTTGCCACTCCTATTCAACGTGGTATTGAAAGTACTAGCCAGAGCAATCAGGGAAGAGAAGGAAATAAAGGGCAACCAGATTGGAAAAGATGAAGTCAAACTGTCCCCGTTTGCAGATGATATGATCCTATACATAGAAGAGCCTGAAGACTCTAGCAAAAAACTCTTAGAGTTGATAAATGATTTCAGCAAAATTGCAGGATACAAAATCAACATATAAAAAATCAGTAGCATTTCTATACTCCAACAATGAACCAGCAGAAAAAGAAATCAAGAAAGCTAGCCCATTTACAGTAATCATGAAAAAAATAAAATACCTAGGAATAAAATTAACCAAAGCTGTTTTACTCCACTGCCACATGAGTTGGTCAACAAAAATATTAGCCATCCCTTCTCAGTATCATGTCAATTACACTAGCGTGTATGAACCTAGAGTCTTCATTAAGTGGTAGGAATAAGGCTAGTGCTTAGAAAGCTGCCACCAAGTTAGTAATTATGAGACAAAGGTTAGAGGTAATAAAATCTTTTGAAAAAAGCCAATGAAAAAAGACCTCCATGGTATGCTGTGCCATTCATTCAGATTAAAGGAATCTAAAAAATATTAGAGATAATGCTCAGTAATAAAAAGCATCATTAAAGCAAAAACATGCTATAATGGATGTAGATGTATGCATTCTGAGAACTCATATGCCTATCTCGCTTTAGTTATTCTTGTGAAAAAAAATCCTTGAAGTGAGTTTATTCATCTCTTCCATAAACATTCTGTTCTTTCTTTTCAGAAATGCCAACACCAAAAAAAGAAATAACATAGAATATAAGGGAATATGCTAAAAGGTACATTTCTGTCCACCACATTCCTTCTTCCCCTATACTACAAGCAAAGCAGGGCTATAATGACTTCCGAGGGTCCTCAGAAGGGAAAAAGGGAATCTAGGAAGAGATGGGAAAACTGAAAATGCCTCTCACCTTACTGGAGTTATAAATGGCTATAACCCAAGAAGGGGCCCCCCTCCAAACTTCTAGGTGGCTGGACTTGGCTAACCCTAAGAGGACAACACACCCCAGAGCTGGACTTGGGTCTGGGCCCTGATCCTCAAGTGATAAACCTATTCTTTCGATGAGATTTTTTTTTTTTTTTTTTAAATCACAGGCTGCCATTCATAAAACAGATCATAAAGTAATTAAGTGGGTTACAACTGGAATTTTTTTAAAAAAGGAAACAGGATAAAATAACAAAATAGGGTAATGCACACATTAGAAGTACTGTTTTCTGAACCTTCTACTTTACATATATTTTTGGTGGCAAAGTAAATTTATTTTTATTGTGGATTGAGAATCACTACCTTAGATAATACCACTACCACTTACCATTACCAAGCAAGCCACATTTTCCCCAGTGTCCCTCCCATATAGGCCATCTTGGTACCCAGAAGATTAATTAATCAACTGTAACTGCTAACCAAGTTAAAAGAACCATCTGACCTTGAAGAAATTTCAAGACAATCCAATAAATTATTATGGGTTCGGGTTAAACAATAATGCATTTTACTCTTCCCCTCCTATGGGAAATAAACACTAGACATCTACTGTTTTTAAAGCACACTCTGAGATTACTTCCAGAATCGAGTAGATTTTCAACATTAAACACCATCAACCAGAATCATTAAATGAATACAAACGTAAGTTGCATTCCCTGGATCTACTCTAATATCTAAACTCCTAACAATGACATTACTATTTTGTATAGGCAAAATGAGATATGCATCTAAATTTAGGGTTTAAAGGATATCAGGAAAGAATAAGACGAACCAAGTCATAAATATCCAAAAAATGGAACTTAGCAGAAAGACGGCTGGTAAATATACAAGGTTCTTATATCCGACCAAGAGCCTAAAAGAATAAGGATAAACATAAGATATTAGTGAAATAAGGTATTAGCATAATTCATATTAATTTTAGTTTATATGTACTTTTCATGAGGTGGGCATTATCACAATAATTATTCTCATTTTATAGATGAAGAAATTGAGGCACAGAGAGGTAAAACAACTTATTCAAGGTCAGTTCAAGGTTGCTCAAGTGGTAAAGCTTTACTTGAATCCAGGCAGTCTGACTCTTAACCATTAACTATATATAATGATATATAAGTATTTTCCTAAAAATAGAAACATACCATATTTACTATTTTATAACCTCCCACGATTTAATTAGGTTGTTTTAACTAAAAGTAATTTAGAGCCAAAATAATTAGCTTAAAATAAATTTAGATTTAGAAAAGGAAAAAAGAAAAAAATATTCTGAAAAATGAGCAAAAATGCCTCAAGATGCAAAATGGTTACAAAAATCTTCCCATTATTCACTAAAATTAACAATTCAAAAAATGACCCAGGATACTTACTTTCCACCAAGTGTCAATTCAATCAAATTACTGGCTTAAACAATTTGCTTTCAGCCAAATCATATGGTACCAAAGCCCTTTCCTCCCACCAACCCTGAGGATATTGTTGAGTTTGGTAAGTAATATTTACAGCTCAGTAAAAATCTGTGATTCCAGCTAATCAACAATAGAAACAAGCAATTAGATTGGAAATGCAGTAAACAGCCTTACAAAGACTAATATACACACCTTGGAAACAAAGATGTCAGAAAAAACAATGTTACTAGAAGACATCCTTTTAAAAGCCAAGAATCTGAATTGAAGTCCAATATGTATCCAACAGCCCACACGGTAATCACAGAAAGCATCAGCAGCAGGAAGAGCTATTAAGAGATTCAGAATTTTACAACTTTATGAATTTTACCTCTTAAGTGTAATAATAATTAGTTCAATACAAGAACTACTCCCTAAGTATGTAACAACAATTAATACAACAGCAGAACTAACAGAGTTTTTCTTCAAAATTGCTGATGGATAAATTCGAAGTTTGGAAAGTTACACATCTTGGAAACAATCTTTCAAAAAGCCCTACGTTTTATGAATATTGCTTAAACATATTTTGTTTTGTTTTCTTCCCTCCAAGAAATAGTGGTCTTTCAAAAAAATACTAATGAAAGCTGAAATTTTTAAAAATAATTTTTTTCAAATAGCATTCTATATCAGAAAGCATAAAGAAAGCTAAAGAGGCCACAAGAAAATCAATACAGTTATCCTTGGTATCCATGGGGGATTGGTTCCTGGACCTCCTATGGATACCAAAATCCATGCATGCTCAAGTCCCTGATATAAAATGTCATAGTATTTACATATAACCTATGCACATCCTCCTGTATACTTTAAATCATCTCTAGATTACTTATAATACCTAATACAATGTAAATGCTGAAACAGTTGTTAGACCACATTGTTTAGGGAATAATGACAAGAAAAAAAAGTCTGTTCAGTACAGACGCAATTTTTTTTCCCAAATATTTTCCATCTGAGGTTGGATGAATCCATGGATACAGAACCCACAGACAGGAGGGCCGAGTGCATACAAGACTCAACGAGGGGAGAATATGAGCTCCAACCTGACCACTAGATGATAAATTCAAAGAGGGAAGTATAAGAGCTCCAATCTGAGCACTAGTTAGAAGAAATAAGACTACAGAAAAGATGAGCTTAGTTTGGGACATGTGGAATTTTAAATGCCTATGGACATCTAGTAGTTATCTATGAGGTCGTCAAAAAAGCAGGTCTATCATTCTGGAAGACTTGAGATTTATCAGTGTATAGGTGGTAAATCTATGAGTGAACAACATCCCAAAGACTGTGCAAAGGTAGGAGGGGCAGAATCTTGGCCAACACAAACATTTAAGATTAGAAAATAAGCTAAGTCTCCAAAGGTAACCAAGAAAGACTGACCAGAAAGGCAGGATGACAACCTGGAGAAAGAAAAGTTTCAGAGAAGCCAGGGAAGAGAATGTCAAGAAGGGAGCAGTTCTCAGTGTCACATGTCACATGGAGGTCAAAGACTGAAATATGTCCTCAGGATACTAATGATGTAAAGTTGAAAGAATGAAACATCTGTGAACCAACAATCTGACTGTCTGCACTGAAGCCAGGCTCCACACCTATGCAATGCAGTCCCTAAACTAAGAGATACGAGACCTTGAAAGCAAGCAGGGCTTTTGCAACAGCAAAGGGGGAAAACATATTTTGCCCTATCTTCCTCTATTTTTACTTTCCTAAGCCATATCTGGGTGTGGATAACTTCAAACAACATCAAATCTTTAAAATGCTTCCCATCCCAATGTGCTTGATGACACAAAATGAGCAAGTTTAGATTTTTTTTAAAAAGTAAATTTAGAATCTACAAACATAATCTCAGGACATAAAAATGTATCTCAAAATTCCAAATTCTAGATATAACAGTGATAGATAAACCATTCTCTATTCATTCAACAAATATTTGAGGGCATACTATATGCAAGACAGTGCTCTATTCTTTCTCTCATGGAACTTAAATTCTAGCTGGAGAAGATAAATGAATAAATGTATTAAGTGTATTTTATAATATATAGAAAGCTGAATCAAACAGAGCACAACAGGCCACTGTAAAGACTTTGTTTTTACTAGGGAGACATCATAGAAATTTGAGCAGATGAGTGACAGGATCTGACTCACATTTTAAAAGATTCATTTGCTGAACCAACCTGGCAGTGATGGATGGGTGAGAAGTGGTAAGATTCTGCATATAAACTAAAGGCAGAACTAGCCGGCTTGTCTTTCTAATAAACTGGATACAGACTGAGGATCCCTTATCTGAAATGTTTGAGACCAGAAGTGTTTTGGATTTCACATGTTTTTGGATTTTGGAATATTTGCTGAATACACACCGGTTGAGCATCCCTACTCTGAAAATCCGAAATCTGAAATGCTCAATGCGATTTCCTTTAAGCATCATGTCGGTGCTCAAAAAGTCTGGATTTTGGAGCATTTCAAATTTTGAATTTTCAGGTTTGGGATGTTCAGCCTGTATGTGGTATGACAGAGAAAAGGCAAAGACGACTCGAAAGCTTAAGTTGTCACCTACTGATACAAGAAAGGCTTAATTAGTGGTGGAGTGGGGAGAAGATCAGGAGTTCAGTGTTTGATATGTTATGTTGGAGATGCCTATTGAACTGGATGAGTCTCACGGGTAACTGGATATACAAGTCTGGAAAGGTCTGGACTGCAGAGATAAATCTGGGAGTTATCAACATGTAGATGGCATTCAGGGAATGAATAAATAGAAAAGATGTTCAAGGACAAAATCCAGGGGGCACACTATGAGGTGAGGAAGAAGTGGAGGAGTTGGCAAGAGCCTGAGGAGTAACTATTACTTCTTTCTCTCCTCCACATACCTAATTATAAAATAGATGTAGCATTCATAATGATCTTCTACATAGAAATCTGGTGTCTGTTCATTTAGAATCACTCTAAAAGTATAATTACTAATTATTATTAGATTAGATGATGATATCATATTTGAAAACATTAGAAATAGTGGAATGAACCCAATATCCCATTTCAACAATTTTACTTATGTTCACTACTATGACTTAGATTTTAACCATTTATGAGAACAAGCTGAACTTTCTAAATTTCTATTATTTGGTTCACTAAAAAGTTTAGAAGAATACCACTCAGAATTACTAAGAAAAATATAAATATAATTTGGATTTCATCTCTCAAAATTCCAGATGTTTTATTTTATGAAATGACATCACATGCCTGAAGTCTGCAACACTGTCATTTTTAAAGTTTCACTCCTTATATGTCTTACAAAACATTTTGAATGTTATATTTTCATTTTAAGAAAAAATTTAATAAGCAAAAAGCTCTTTAAAAAAAGCTTCTATGACACTCCCTCCAAGCTGGCCGGTTAGGTCAACTGGTTAGAGCGCAGCCTTATAACACCAAGGTCACAGGTTTGGATCCCCATACCAGCCAGCCAACAAAAAAAAAATTCCTTGCAACAAGGTGTCTTTCCTTTTGCTTCTCTAAGAATCTAAACCACTTGCATTTCAATTCATTTATTAAATAAACGTGTAAGTACACGATAGTATTCACAAGGTAACATGTAGTTTTAGAACCATCTAGCTGAGGACCAACATTAAATAGCCAATGAAAGTGCTAAATTTCCAACTCTGTGTTGTGGGATGCATGGGAAAGATACGATCAGCAGATAAAATACAGCACAAAGCAAACTCTCTGGCTCCCCTCATGGTCTAAAAACCAAAAACTAATGAACAAAAATGTTCTTATATCCCATAGAATAGGCCCCATATGAAAATACCTCGCATTTCTGCAGCCACCTCCAAAGTCTGAACTTCTGGTTGGCTCTCATTTTGGCTTCTGTTTTTAGCATATGAATAATCAGCTGATTCTTGTTTTGTAGAGCCATATCAAGAGGTGTTTCTCCCTTTAAAAAAAGAAAGAAAAACTTCAATTATATTTATGATATATTAGAGGTACTAAACATTTTTTTAAAACTCATCAGAATCATAGACTCAACACATTTACTCTAAGGGTAGCCAGCTATTATTACTTATGTCTATCTTGTGGCAACTGAAAACAAATATATAGCTTATCTCTATGTTAATTTATCAGTCTTCTAACTGAAGATATAATATACTAAGGAAGATAAATACCTAGTCATACCTTAACATTTCGGATATCCAGGCTAGAACCAGCTTCCAAAAGTTTATCAACTGCATTAACATTTCCTGCTGCAACTGCCCAGTGAAGTGGAGTGTTTTGGTGTATTTTATCAACCACACTGAGAGAAGGATTAAACTTTAAAAGAAATCCAGTTGGTTCTGGCCTGCGTCAAAACAGCAAAATACAAAGGGGCATTAACAGAGATGAAGATTTGAGGAGTAAATGCAAGTAATAAATCTTTTAAGGTAATACATCAATTGACCATCTGTAAGTATTCTGAACAAATGAAGAATTTCTTTGTGCAGAGTTCTAGTCTAGATACTAAGAGCTTTTTTTTTTTTTAAAAAGACATCTATTAAATGACTTCTTGCTATACAGATAATATAATTTTAAAATCAATAAGTGGAATGACTGCTTTTGTTTTTCAATTTTTATTTTCATGTTGTTCTATAGGTTAATATTTTTTAAAATCATGGATTTAACTTTGGCCAATATTAAATGCTATGTTATTTATCCAATTAAGGACTAAATGTATAACGTTATATTTGAGGAAATAAACCAAGAGCTAACTTCACACTTTCCCTACAATCAATTACTAAATAAAGCAGGTATAAATAATGTCCTAAAATATTTGTGTACTTTAGAAAGTTAGGGACTAGAAGACAGAATGCAATAACATATTTCTACTTTATCATCTGCTATGGTTTGAATGTTTCCCCCAAGCTCATGTTGGAATTTAATCCCCAATATGGTATTTGAAAGGCAGGGCCTTTAAGAGGTGATTGGATTGTGAGAACTATGCTCTCACGAATGGATTAATCCATTCATGGAGTAATGTGTTAATGGTTTAATGGGTTGTTGTGGATGTGGACTGGTGGTGGCTTAATAACGAGAGCAAGAGAACACGTTAAAAAGCCCTCTTGCCCAGCCCTCATTATGTGATACCCCGCATCACCACAGGACTCTGCAAAGAATCCCCACCAAGAAGGCCCTCACCAAATGTGTTCCCTGGACCTTGGACTTCCCAGCCTCCAAAACTGTAAGAAATAAATTTCATTTCAGGTATCTGTCATGAGCAACAGAAAACCGACTAATACACCATCACCATGTTCCCCTCCTTAACAACTACTCAAGAGATTCTTTTAATAAGACAATATTCTACTTTAAGATTCTGAGAGGGCATTCATTACCTTAAAGGGTGTATCATATTGGACAGAATCTGAATAGGTCCCCAAAGTTGATTGTGGAAATAAATTAATCAAATGTAGCCTTATCAGAAGCCTGCCTCCATCACTCCATATAAAAGAGCAGCCTCCAACCCATTTCTAAAGTTTCCTGCCACCTGCTTTATTGTAATTCATAGCTCTTATTATCACCAGCTTGCATTTGTATATACTCAGTATATTGTTGTTCTCTCCTTACTACAATATAATGTCCATGAGAATCAAAACTTTCTTTCCTTACTGAATCCTCAGCACCTACAACATAGGAACTCAAGAAATATTTATTGATTGAATAAATGATTATAAGCTAAAAAAAAAAAACCCAATATTCTACTTTAATTATTCTAGCGAGATCTTTAGAGACTTCAGCGTTATCAGCAAAGAAGAGAAAATGCTTTTTAACAAAATTCTATCCCAGCCCCACCATTCCATGAACAAAAAGGAAATGCCGTTACAACTAACTTGGTTCCTAGAAGTCCTAAGGAAAAGCAGAATCAGAAATGACTTCTCATGTTCAGTACATTAGAAACAAATGATAGAGAAAACTGTAGCATGCATTTGCATAGATGAATATCAGAAGTGGGTCATAAATCACACGTGTTTATAAAAATACACAGAGTCAGGCACAGAAAGAGAAATACCACATGTTCTCACTTATTGGTGGGAGTTAAAAATAAATAAATAAAATCACACAAACACACACACAAAAAAAAAACCGGGGTGGGGTGGGGAATGAAGATATAACAACTACAATTCCTTGAAGTTGAAACGACAAGCAAACAGAAAGGACATTGTTGGGTGGGAGGGAGGGGAGGGAGAAGGGAGGGAGGTTTCGGTGACAGGCCACAATAATCAACCACATTGTATACCGACTAAATAAAAATTAAAAAAATAAAAAATAAAAAAATACACAGAAAAACCTAAATATGTAAGTGCCTAATGTGAACACATAAATAGATTCTTTTCAATTAATATTTTCATGACAGTCAACAATGTCAGAGAATCACAAATCCATTGTTGTCCAGAAAGCACATTTATTACCTAGATTTCAAATTATAAGAACATTTAAACTTGGAGCCATTTTATTAAAATGCAAAAGAAGAAATATATGTCATGTTAATAAGTATATGCTAAGGAACTTCCACCTGTTCTCTAAAAAATTTTTTTATTAGTAGCTTTCAAACTTTTTAACTAAGCTATCAGAAAAGAAAAAATGTATTTCAATGGTGCTTTCTTAACCACAACTACCTTAAAAGTTCAGATCACAGTAACAGGGTGGAAAATCTTTTCTTCAGTATGTACTACCATGTCACATAAGCTGAGACACTTATAGTAATATACACAGAAAAGAAATTCTAGGAACCAAAAATCAGACTGAGGCAATTCAGTTAAACTCACTTACCCAATTACTTTGTGAGCTGACAACATCAGAGGTGTCTGCCCATTTACATCTGTCATATTCACACTCTATTACAAAAAAAAGAATCAATTAGCATAACTATAAACCCAATCAAAATTCTCTTTCTTCTCTTAATAGAAATATCTCTTTAATACACTCAGCACTACCACTGTGCCTGAAGAAGGGTTCAAACATCATTTGAATAAAAGAATGTTCTGCTTCACTTCCATGGGGTAAAAATCCATGGATTTCTACAAAATACATTTTAAGAGGAAATCTGAATATATGATGAAACGCATTGTATGATATGAATGAAGGATAGCTAACGGATAGAGTAAAATGTTGGTAACAACCATCAAATACAAGAAATGACAGAGACCCTGGAAATCACCTAGTTTTGACCTTAATTTACACATTAATTCATGTTATCATTTCTTACACAGAGTCATCCAGTCTTTACTTAAACACTTCCAGTAACGGTAAACTCCCTATCTTCAAGGTAACTTGTATTTTTGGACATATCACATTAAGTTTCAAATAGTAGGACATAAAAAATTCTTTTCTGTTTTCTGGAATAGAGAGAAAAAGGAAATCATATCTCTAGGAGAATATGTTCCTTGTAATAAAACAGGTTCCAGGTTTGAAGTATACCATAATGGTTCCAACCAAGCCAAAGAAAAAGAGTTTCAGTTACTGAAGATTCTTACAGGTCTTAGAGGAAGAGAATTTGGGAAGGAGCCCAAAAAGCAGAGAGAACTCCTTCTCATACGTCTTTCCAAAATAAAACCCAGGAGGTTATAATTATTCTACTTCAATTGGCTAAGTCTGAAAGTGCTTATTTAAATGAGCACAATCATTACAACAGCATTAGAGCAAAGACGTTTCCACGCCTCTCAGAGGCAAAACAGCTAATACATAAACTACTTTGCTACCAGAAATTATATTCCAGGCCAAGTACAGCAGACAGTGAAACTCCCACTATCAATAACCTATAATTTAACCTGTGCCACTTAAGGCCAGTCATTTTTCATGGAATTACTTTAGAGAACAATAAAAAGCATACATTCAAATTGGCCGCCCATTTAGGCTCAAGTGATGAAAGCAAATTATGGGTTAATTTAGTGATCTGACTACCATTTCTACATTCAACCAGAAGGAAAATACAGCCTTTGAAGTCATGTTTTTGAAAAAAACTGCAAATTACTGGGCTCATATGAAAAACTATTATAGGCTTACAAGTTTCAGAAACATCTATTATATGTTACTGAGCTAAATGATCTGTCCTTTTCCCTCCAATGAAGCTGGAAAAGCATTATTCAATAGCTAGACTTACTGAGGATAATATTTGAATATCTGGATATCCATTAACTTCCACTTTAAAAATGAGGACAGACTATTACTACCAATCTTCGCAATCTCTTCAGATTATAATATCTGGAATATAAGACACATTTCAAAACATACCTGCCCCTTTGAGATGAGATATGCTATAATAGGCATGTGTTGAAATAATACTGCCAGGTGGATGCTGCTGAATCCCTCCCCATCAATGAGACTGGGGTCTGCACCATGCTGGAGTAATAATATGACCATAGGTAAATGCCCCTGTCTGGAAATAGAAGACAAAAAAATTATGGTGTATTCTGTAGTATACAGAAAAGGAAAAAATTCAGGAAGAAACTGATATCTCAAAGACAGGAGGGATTTTGGTTAGATAAAAAGTCCACTTCCTAACAGCAAAATTTCTGAAGCACTGGAGATTGTCCAAACATCTTTTACTTAGAACTACATATAGACAGTCCTTCTTAAGGGCAAGTGATAAGCTTGATAACCTCCCAAACTACCTTAAACCTATGTTGCAACCATGTGTAAATAATAATTTTATATGACTAATGCTAGCAAAGAAAACTTTAAGACCACTTAGACATCACTGCTGCTATTTTCAAAACAAAAAATAATTATATTATAATATAATATTCTTCATAATATTAAGAACTATACATTCTTATACTTGAATACAGCTTGTTTTCCATGTAAAACACTGTACCTCAATAGCTTAAAAAGGATACATTACCCCTAGACTCTTTAAAACTCTTGCAGATAGAGAAAAGATTCAACTCCTTGCCTTACACAAACAATTATTCACTTCAGTTTCTGGTTCACGTCAACCCCACCAACCACAGACAGTGGTGTTAAAACAAAAGTAGCTGTTCAGTAACAAGATTTGTTAATTTCAGCTGCAGATGACCAATACACATCAGAGAAAAGAGGACAGTGACCAAAAAACAAATGTTCTAATAAGCTGACCTACTCAAAATTTATTACCCCTGCACCAACTTTCAAAAGAGTTGATCCATTTGACCCTAAAAGATATACTTTTACATTTACCTCAAGAGTGAATCCACCTCTTTGAAATAAAATTACAACTATAAGTTTCTAAATAGGCATCTGTCATAAGACTGAACTGACTGAGTTTATAGTTCACTGAACTACTGCTTTTATTCATGTGACCAAATATAAAAAATATTTATTCTAATCATAAAAAAGAAAGTATAATTCACACATTTGAGTTTGGTAATCCTAATGAAGCCCTAAATAAAACACCAAAAACATCCTTTCTGGAAACTCTCTAAAACTGTAATTTCTTTTTAAATGAAGAAGAAAAAAAGAAAAGAAAGCCCTTCAAATTGTCTGTAACTGTGATTTCCAATATGGTGGCCACTAGCCACGTGTGGCCATTTAATTTCAGTGTTTAAAGAAATCTTACCGGATGGCCCAGTGAAGAGGAGTTGAATTTAAATCTCCACCCAACTGATCTACAACAGCACCTTTTGAAATATAAAACCTGTTAAAAGCAGAAACAAATGAAAATAAGATTTGAAACTTAAAATTCATATTGAGAAAAAAACACTAATTTTTCCTTAGTAATAAATGTGCTGGGAAACAGAAATTATAATAATAACCCTCACTAAAATACCCAGATCTACATAAGTCTGATTCACACAGCAGTATCAGACAAATTCCTGGTGAAACATTCTTAGCATATAGGTAATTACTCTTGCTGTAATTAGCATTCCATTATAACTTATATACCAAACACATAATAACTACTCTCTGCATACTACAACTACCACAGCACTCTTGAAATAGATTATATTAAAAAGGTTTAGGATCAGATAGACATTCTACTTAACTTGGAAGGAGAAAGGTAAAATTATATCAGTTTTAACAGTTCACAATTAGAATTACCATGTAGGAATGAATTCTAAAAGTAAGCAGTAAAAAATTAATTTAAAAATCCTTTCAGAAAAGTTAAGACATTTTGACTATTTTGCTATTTGGGGGGAACAGATGTGATTCGCTGTATAAGGTGAACCTATGTGGTAGTGAGACTGATTTTCTTTTGCGATTTACAGGAATTAGTCTCATTACTTCGAAGTTGTGCTTCACACATCATATACCAGTTTATTTCCATAGAAAAGGAATTTACCTGTGAGTATAATTAGTATTAGAATATCTGAAACTTTAGTAAATTTTCATTTTCTTAAACTTCAATGATTTTAAATAAATGATCCTACAATACAAAATATATACGCATTCACATATGCATGTACATTTTACATGCTAAGGTATAAAACAAACAAACAAAAAAACAATGGGTAGGCCTGCTTTATGAAGGGGAAATATTTTATACAATCCAACACATGCCTACTTAAAACTGTATTCCATATTTAGTTTTTTAAAAAGGTGAAATTCCCTACCTATCTATTCTTCCTGGCATTACAGTATAAAATATTTCAATGTTTCTTCTAAACTTGATGAAACTTTCTGTTCTAGCCTAAGAAAGTTTGTTGTGCTTTTCCTTTTCAAAAAAATGTTCACTTTCACTTCCTAAACTTTATCTTTATGATGGACCCCTGTGGCATTATCTCTAATTTTCCTTTTTGGACCAAGGAGGATCCTGGAATGGATGATTTCTAAGGTCCTCTTCAACACTAAATAAATGAGTGAGCGGCAGAAAGTTTTAGGTGTTTATTTACAATAGAGGATTATAGATGGTTCAATACTCAGACTTGGACTTGAAGAAAACACAAATGAAAGAAAGGTCTAGAATTATAAATACACAGTTAACACACATATATCCCATCTTACTTTACAAGATCCAGCCTGTTGTTAATAGCAGCCCAATGAAGCAGCGACACATTTTCTTTGTCTGGTTGCCTGACATCATATCCTGCGTCTACCAACTCTTTACATCGTTCAAAAATCCCGTATCTCAAATAAGGGAAAAAAAAGTAAAATTGATACCGTTACAATCATTTCAAATATCAAAATTTCTTCCTTTTACCATGTCTTTTCTTCATCCCAATTGTCTTTCAGACAACAAAGAAATACAATAATCAACAAAGACATGCACAAAGAGGATATAGTGTAAAGCCAAACAACAAAAGTAAACCTGGTTTACTTACTGATCAGATTAATCCATTTGGAGTTGAACTTGATCATCTTAAATAAACTTTAACACTTACATTGGCCCTCCTTCAATAAGGTTCACTTGATCCTCTACCCTGTGATCAGAATGCATAGTGCTAAATCCTGACTAATATTTTATCCCTGAATCAAACTAAACCCATGCAATAACCTCACAATAAGGAAGGAAAACTAAATGAAAATCTAGAATGGGATAAATTCAACAACAAAATATGGACATGATACAGGTATAGCAGAGGAAGAAATGATTAGCCCTTTCTGAAGGAGATGAAACATGATATATAAGCTATATTTTATTGATACCATTAAAATCATTTCTGAGGAATGAAGAAAGGGCATTTCAGGCAGAGAAAACAGCATATACAAAAATTAGAGATGTGAAACTGCATGGAAATTGAGAAAAATATACACAATTCAACATGGCAGAAGCATAAGGCATAAGAGAGGGAATGGCAAGAGATGAGCCTGGAAGAGGTAGGCTAAGACCACACAGGCCTTATATGTTATGCAAAAAGTTTAGACTTTACGGTTCAAAGAGAAATCAATAAAGGTTTTAAAGAGAAAAGCACTTAGACTTTGAGTTTTTAGAAAGATCACGTTAGTGGCAGTAAACAGTTTGAGGACAGAAACTAACAGACCAGTTTAGAGGCTAGTACTACAAATACAGGGAGAGGCAATGAGAACCTAAAGAGAGAGGCAATAGTAATGGAAAAGGAAGAATGGACTCGAGAGATATGTAACTGATCAACTGTGAGAGTGAGAAATACCTCTTTTTAATGCCATAATGATTTTTTAAATCATTCATTAGCAATATTTCTTTTCCATAAAAACTACTAAGTCCCAATAAACCATTTAGCACTTCCTTTGAAACTTCTATTTAGAGGAGCTGAAAGTTTCAATAGCCCCTCAAAAGTCAAAAATCAAACCAAATGGCAGAACTGTCTGTTTCCTATACTGCTAAATTAGAATAATTTCTGCTTTTACCAAAGTGTGTGTGTGTGTGTGTGTGTGTGTGTGTGTGTGTGTGTGTGTGTGTGTGTGTGTGTGTGTGTGTGTGTGTGTGTGTGTGTGTGTGTGTGTGTTTTGGGCATTTTTAAAAGACGGAAACACCTATTTGAAAATGTTAAGAGAAAATATTAATAAAAGTAAATTTTTGATAATGACACACATATATTTATACTTTCCATCTTTAACATTTTATTAGAAAAGAAACACTCTCTTTGAGAAACATAGTAACAGTACACACTAATTAGGATTTTAACAGTACACAAACACATATATATCCCACACTATATAACAATATAAACAATACCAAATAAAATTTGCCTAAAGTAGTGGTTCCCAAGGCCTCTAGACTTCATACAAACTAGAAATTAGAATATTCAAATAACTGCCAATATATTTTTAAACTAACATAAATAATACATTAGTCTATGTTAAGGCCAAACAGGCTAATTAATCACCAAACATCTTTGCTTTGACAGAAATTATATCAAGTTAGTGTGGTAACATTAGTTCTTTTCATGCTAATTAGAAGGGCATGAGTTATATCTGATGGGCAATCTGATGGGCAAATTAATATTTGATTACTACAAAAAAGGATTACTACTTAATGTAGTCTGATAGATAAAATATTTCAAAATGTAGTGGGGTGTGTATGTTAATAATTAGCAAGAACCATGAGGGTGAAAATGTTGGAAATAACTGACTTAAAGCAAATACCTCACATATGGAGATCTTAAGGGAAAATTTTCAAAATGTATTTCCATTTTCAGTGCAAGCAAAACAACCCATATGTTTCAAGTAGTGAGAGAACACTTCTACTTTACTGCACTTCTTCCAGTGTACTCAACACAAGCACATGAAAAGTGCTCCATAAATAAATGTTAAACATATCCATAAATGTGTGAGCTGATATTTTCATCCCATCTACATATTTGGTTGTAATACATTTTAAAATACTCAGATTTGTATTTCAAATTCAGAGTCTAATTTTCATGCCATTTTAAATCATTCATTCATTCAACAAACATTTATTGGGGACAGGCCTAAGATGAAGAAGACATGTTTTTGCTAAGAAGCTGCTCACAATCTCATGGGAAAGCCTGGTACATAAACAGCTAAGGTGCACTGTACTAAGTGCTCTGATGCTGGTATGACAAACTTACTTAGTGCTGGTGTTAATGAACTACCATAACAAAGCAAGGAAGGCAAACATATGGACGGACTGCCATCAACTGCACATATATTATCTTTAATTAAACAGAACATAAAGACAAAATGAAGCATTTGGAAGACTTACTGAGTAGCTTTTACAATGTCACAGTTACTAGAGTCCTCTATAAGAGGAAGAACTTCTCTTGTCCTGGCAAGTTCTTTGTTTTCATGTACACAGATGCCATGTCGACCAAATCCTGGAGGGTGGGGGCCATGGCTGTGATTCCTGCACTGAAGAGTAAGAGTAATTTGACAAAGCATATAAGAGAATTAATGTCACATTCAATTACATAATGAGGCATTTGCTACTATCAACAGTATCTATATTAACAAATTAGAATTTTTTTTGAGTCTCAGAGGTGTATCCTAGGGAAGATTTTATCTTAATTCTATTCACTAGAAAAGATGCTTAATATTACAAAAATCCAAATTATATATATTGTCATGAAACAAAGATCATCTGAAAAGGCACAAATGTACATGTAGTAGGTAGAGGATCATGGCTATTGACATGGTAGAAGGTCGCCAGATCCCTGCTTTGGGGGGTTGTTGTGGATACATCCTAAGGATACCTACCTGCACCCCACCCCAATCAATCAAGCTGTTGTATAAATCCCTTCCCCTTGAGAATGGGCAGAACCTGTTACTTGCTTCTAGCCAATGGAATATGGACAATCACTCCCATGATTATGTTGTGTTATATAAGATCTGTCTTAGCAGACTGGAGCAAGAGATTCTTATGCTGGCCTTGAAAAAGTAAGCTGCCACATTATGAGAGGGCCTGTAAAAAGGCCATATGTCAGGAAACTGTGGGCAGCCTCTAGGAATGAAAGCGAACCCCTAGGCTATACCATCTACATGTGCAAATTTGACGTTTGGACAACAACTAAGTCACCTAAGAACACATTTCTTTTTTTTTTTTTTTGACCAGCAAGGGGATCGCAACCCTCGGCACAGTGTGGTCCGCACCACGCTCAGCCAGGGAGCGCATGGGCCATCCCTACATAGGATCTGAACCTGCAGCCTCGGCGCTCCCAGCGCCGCACTCTCCCAAGTGAGCCACGGGGCCGGCCCAGAACACATTTCTCAAAATGTATCCCCATTGTTAAGCGACACATGACTGTACTTATTAAGCAAACTAACAAGTTCCCATCTATGACTTAAAAAGCTGATTTTTTAAAAACAAATATATTTTCAAAATAGTCTTCTTGGGAGGTTATTAGTTATTCCAATGACAATACCTTGAAATGTTTTTAGAATTTCCTTTTTGAAACTGTCCTCAGAGCCATATAAAAAACTAGACTCGTATTTTTAAAGTCCTAAAATATTACAACATATCATATACAGAGAAGTATATAAAACATATGTGCATATATGGATTTCTTCTTTTGTACAGTTAAGAATATAAAATAAACTCCCTGAAACCATCACCTAGGTCAAGAAATAGAACACTGCCAGCACTCTAGAAGACAGCCCCCAGCATGTGCTATGCTCTACCATATACCCACACTAAAGGATCAATTTCTCAACTTTAGCAATAACCTCTTTTAGCTTTTCTTTATAGTTTTATCCCTTATGTATGCAACCATAAAAAGTACAGTTCAGTTTTACATTTTTATCTTTATACAAATAGAATCATATGTATTCTTTATCATTTGTTTTGCTTAACATTAGATTTATAAGCTTCATCAATGTTGTGGTAAAAAGCTACAATTGGTCCATTTTCATTAGTATATAATGTTCTAATACCTTAACATACCACAATTAATTTATCTATTTTACTGTGGCTGGACATTTGGATTGTTCCCAGTTTACCATACATGTCTCTGGGTATACATATGCAACCAATGCTCAAGAACATATTTCTAAAAGTAGAATTGTTGGCTTTTAAGATATGCTTAACTCTTCTTCAAAATGGTTGCAACAATTAAATTTCCCCCAGCACGTTATAAGAAATCTGTTGCTTTAATCCTCAGCAACACTTGGTATCATCAAATGCCGTAATTTTTACCAATTTGATCAGTGTGTAAACATACCCCATATAGGTTCTAATTTGTATTTTTTCCCTAATTACTAATAGTTGTATATTTTTTCATATTTATAGGACATTTAGATTTCTCTTATAAAGTACATATTTAAGCAATTTGTACACTCTTGTTTTACTAGATTTCTATCTTTGACTTCTTGAATGGTAGCCCTTATACATGCTGGATACTAGTTCTCTGTTGGCTATATGTGGGTTATAAAATAAGTAGGACCTTCTACTTCTGTGTATGATGGAATAACAAGGATTAGACTTAACCTCTTGCTGTCTTGCTATAAGAGCTAGAAAACTGGACAAAATATATGAAATAAATTGTATTCAGACTTTAGACAATAAAAAAAGACAGACTGATCCCCAGGGAAAGAGGGAAAAAAAACAAGGTGATCCCCAGCAATTTCGGGATTGTGGGTGCTGAGAAGAAAACACTTTGTTTTAGAACCCAGCAGCCTCACTAAATTGGAAGACATATCAGAGATAGGAAAGGCTGAGGTGGCTGGACCTTGGAGGTAAATTTCAAGAAAGAAGTGAGCTGAGCAGAAAAAAAGGGCTTCAAAAATTTGCATGAGGGCACTTAGAGACTGTTGAGGCCAGGCATGAATACAGTGAACATCCACACACTAGGCAAAAAATTGGGGATTTGTAAGCAGGACAACTACCAAAGTTTACACATTGCAGGAAGATGTCCAAACTCTGACCAGCCAAGTGGAGAGTATTTGATGATCCCCTGAGTTATTCAGTGGAGACATCAGAGGGCCATACTTCAGTAGTAGAGCCAAACTATACCTGAAATAAATGCTACCCCAGAACCACTCTAGAAAAACTTAAAATGAGGCTTCAAAGGACTCAAACTGGGTAACTCAACTGCCTGCCAAAACAATACTCAATATTCTCTAAAGAAAGGCAACCAACACCAGGTACTCAACAATATGCATTCACAATGTCCGCCATTCAGTCAAAACTCATTCAGTCAAAACTAAACACCATTCAAGCTGGCCAGTTAGCTCTGTTGGTTAGAGCACAGCCTTGAAACAACAGGTCAAGGGTTTAGATACCCACACTGGCCAGCTGCCAAAAAAAAAAAAAAACCCTCAACACCATTCAGTCAAAACTAAACATGCCAATGTCCACCATTCAGTCAAAACTAAACATGCCAATGTCCACCATTCAGTCAAAACTAAACACACCAAGAAGCAAATGTGACCCATAACCAGAAGGAAAGAACCAGACCTGAAAATGATAAAGATGGCATAATTAGCAGAAAAATACATTAAAACAGCTATTGAAGATATAACAAATGATCCTGCTAAAACATCTACAGATAAAAAACAATCTCTGAAATGAAAATTACACCATATGAGATTAAAAGCAGATTAAATAGTACAGAAGAAAGATCACTGAATTTGAAGATACAGCAATGAAAAGTATCAAAAATGAAGCACAGAGAGAAAAAGACTGAGTATGTTAACTGGAGTTCTAGAAGAGGAGGAAGGAAATTTTTTTTTTAATATTTGAAGAAATAATAGCCAAAAATCTTCCAAATTTGGTGAAAATGATAAACCTGCAGCTACAAGAAGTTCAATGAAGCCCAAGCAGGATAAACCCCTAAATCCTACACCAAGGCATATCAAAATCAAATAACTAAAAAACAATGATAAAGAGATCATCTTAAAAGCAGCCTGAAGAAAAAAAGACATTACATTCAAAGAAACAAAGATAAGAATGAACTCAGATTTCTCATCAGAAACAATAGGAACTAGGAGACAATTACACAACAGTTTTAAAGAGCTAAAAGAAAAAATGTAAACCTGGAAAAACCGGTAAAATTATTCTTCAAAAGCTAAGAAAATTGCCAGGAGATATTTACCACTAGAAATAATAAAGGAAGTTCTTCAGGCTAAAGGAAAATGATACTAGATGAAAATCTGAATCAAAACAAAGAAATAAAGAGTACCAGAGCTATGTGGTAAATACATACGTAACCATAACAGACTTTTTTTCTCATTTTTTAGATTTCTCAATGATAATAGGAAAATGGAGGTACATTATTGTAAGAGATGCTATAATGGTAGATATGATAGGCTAAAGGCGCATAATGTTAACCCAAGAGCAAACCTCTAAATAAATAAAACAAAGAGGTATTAGTAATAAGCCGACTGCAAAGATAAAATATTTTTTAAATATTTGATTAATATAAAAAAGGGCAAGGAAAGTAAAAAAAGGAAGAAGAAAGAACAGAGATGGAAAAGAGAGAAAATACAAAATGATATATTTACACCCAACCATATTGATAATTATGTTAAATCCAAATGGACTTGTAAATCCCAATTGAAAGAGAGATTGTTAGAGTGGATTAAAAAAAAAACTACATGCTGTCTATAAGAAACCCACTTTAAATATGAAAAATATGTAGTTTAAAAAGAATGGAAAAAGATATGCCATGCAAAAACACTAACCATAAGCTATGCAAAAACACTAAGCATAAGGAATGTAGTGGCTATATTAACATAAGACAAAGTAGACATCAGCTCAAGAAATATGACCAGGGATAAAGAAAGACATTTCATAATATGAAAGAGGTTGATTCACTAAGACATAACAATATTAAATGTGTATGTACTCAAAGCAGCTTTAAAATTCATGAAGCAAAAACTGATGGTACTGAAAAGAGAAACAGAAAGATTCACAATTATAGTTGAAGATGTCAACACTTATCTCAGTAACTGACAGAACTAATAAACAGTAAAATAACATAAGATAGAAAAAAACTACGAATCAGAAAAGGACACAGAAGACTTAAAGAACATTACCTACCAACTTGTCCAACTGACATTTACATAAAACTCTACCCGGTAATAGCAAAATAGATATTCTTTTCAAGTGCACATGGAACATTCACCAAGACAAACCAAATATTGGGTTATAAAACAAATCTCAACAAACTTAAATGACAGTTTGTTCTCTGACCACAATAGAATCAAATTAGAAATCCATAACAAAAGAATATATGGAAAATTCTCAAGTATCTGGAAATTAAACAACATACTTCTAAATAAACCATAGGTCAAAGAAGAAAACAAAGAAAGATCAGAAAATATCCTGAACAGAATGAAAAGAAAAAAACATTGCATATCAAAATGTGTAGAATACAGCCTAAACAGTGTTTAGAGGGAAGCTGTAGCTTCAAATGTTTGTCAGGATAAAGAAGAGTCTAAAACAAGTTATCTAAATTTTCACCTTAAGAATCTAGAAAAAGAAAATTAAACTCAAAGTAGATAGAATGAAGAAGATAATAAAAAGAGAAAAAAATCTATGAACTATAAAACAGAAAAACAATGCAGAAAATCAGTGAGTGAAAAGCTGTTGCTTTGGAGAGATAAATATAAATAAAATTAATAAACCTCTAGTCAAATAGATCAAGAAAAAATAGAAGACATCAATGACAAATATCAGGTTTTAAAAAAGAGACATCACTAAAAGATCCTACAAACACTGAAAGGATAATAAGGGGGTACTGGGAACAACTTCATGTCAATAAGTTAACAATTCAGATAAAATGTACAAATACCTCAAAAGACACATTATCAAAATGTATTTAAAAAGAAATAAATAACATTATATCTATTGAAGAAATTGGATTCATAATTTAAAAGTTTTCCATAAAAAAATTCCAGGCCCATGTAACTGGTGAACTCTATGAAATACTTCAGGAAGAAATAATACCAACTCCTTCAGAAAACGAAATAGGGAATGCCTCCCAAGCTCATTTTATGAGGCAGCATTACCTCATACCAAAACCAACAAAGATACTATAAGAAAGCTGTAGATAGACCCAATATCCCTCATGAACATAGATGCAAAAAATCCTAAACAAAAATATTAGCAAAGTGAATTCAGCAATATATAAAAAGGAGAATATACATTACAATCAAGCTTAAACATTTCAAAATAAATCAATGCAATTCATATTAACACATCAACAGAATAAAGGAAAAAATACATACTCATCACAGTAGAATAAAGCGTGTGACAAAATTCAACACGCACTGATGATAAAAACTCTCAGCACTCTTGGAAATGAAGGGAAACTCCTCAATCTGATAAAGAGTATTTACAAGAAACCTATAGCTACCATCACACTTAATGGTAAAAGACTCAATGCTTTCACTCTAAGACTGGAAACAAAGCAAGGACACCCATTATCACTGCTTCTAATCAATACCGTACTGAAGTCTTAGACAGTACAATGGAATAAAAAAGGAATTAAAATGCACACAGATTAGAAAAAATTAATCCATCTTTATTTGCAGACAACATCATCATATACATAGAAAATCCTAAGGAATCTTTGAAAAATTTTTACAATCACATCAAAAACATAAAATACTTAAAATGTCTTTATACAAGTACTGTTATCCAGCATTGTTTGGTGTGTTCACTGGAAGAGTCACATCAAATACCCAGCAAACCATTCCTAGAAATCAAAATTGGCTTATTATTTTATAATCCCATCTGTTCTTTACCATAGTTACCCAGCTTTCACCCACCTTATTCACCAGACCTGTCTCTCAGAACAACTTTTCAAAGTTGTTAGAAAAAAAAAAAAAAATCATTCTCAAAGGGTGAATACACAATTAAGAACAGAAAATTGAAGATATTTGAAATAATGTGCCAAAGTCAATTCTCCAAGTGTTCCCAAAAAGCTTTAAGTAATGACAGTTTTACTGAAATAAGTCCATAACCCTTCAAGGGGTTACTCAGAAAAGGAAAATGTCTTTTTTTTAAGTTAACTTTCAGTAAAATTGACTTTTTGGCATACAGCTCTATGAATTTTAACACACATATAGAGTCATGTAACCATCACCACAATCAGGATACAAAACAGTTCCATCCTCTAAAACAATTCTCTTTGTAACCATACCCTCCTCCCACCCTGATTCCTGGCAACCACTGATCTGTTCTTCAAGACTAGTTTTGTCTTTCCCAGGAATAGAAATTATATTCACCTAATGGAATATTCATAAAATGGAATCATACAGTACACAATCTTTTAAGACAAGCTTCTTTTACTCAGCACAATGCTTCTGAGATTTATCCAAGTTGTTGCATGTTACCAATAGTTCCTCCTTTTTCGTTGCTGTGTAGTATTCTATTATGTGGATATATCACAGTTTATCCAAACAATCCCTGTTGATTGTTTCCAGCTTTTGACAATTATAAATTGAGCTGCTATAAACATTCACATACAAACTTTTGTGTGAACACGTTTTCATTTTTTTAAGTATGATATTGCTTGGCCATATGATAGGTATATGTTAAATTTATAAGAAATTGCTAAACTATTTTCCAGAGTAGCTGTATCACCTTGCATTCCTTCTAGAAACATATGACAATTCCAACTTCTCTGCATTCTCAGTGGCACTTGATATTGTCAGTCTAGTAGATAAATAGCAGTATATCATCATGGTCTTAATTTGCACATCCCTAATGGCTAATGAGGATGAGCACCTTTTCATGTGTTTGATTTGCTATCTGAATATCTTTTTTGGAAAAGTGTTCATTCAAGTCCTTTGCCCATTTTTTAACAGGGCTGTTTGTTTTCTTACTGTTAAGTTTTAAGTTCTTTATATTATATATTCTAGGTACAAGTCCTGGGTCAAATATGTGATTTGCAAATACTTTCTCCTGGTCTGTAGTCTATCTTTCCATTTTTTAAGTCTTTTCACAGAGCAGAAGTTTTAAATTTTGAAGAAGTCCAATTTAATAGCTGTGACTTACATTATCTCCAGGCTTCACAGCTGTATTCAGTGGGAGAGATAGTGTGAAGTGTGCTTATTCCATCTTACTCAGAACCAGAAGCACAAATGTGCTTTTTAATAGATAGACTCTGATTTATCTGGGAAATAATCAATCACATGCAAACGCACACAGTCACACACACACAGTCACATACGGCTAAAAATAAACTTGTAGGTAGTTAGATTAAAATGTTAATAAGAACATTACTTTAGGATTCTTTTCATGATATCACAGAAATTATAGTCGTTTCCATCTGGAAAAAGACAACAGGTTAAGGAAAAGAGTTGAACTGTACTCAGAATTTTTAGAGTGTTAATAAGTAACAGATGTAACAAAAAGTAGAGCTAAGACTAACAGAGAAATCAGTCTATTTTTTATATAAAACTTACTTTTTTTACCAGAATTTTAAAATTATAAAATAATACATATTAATTTTAAAGATCTAGCAATACAGAAGTGAATAAAGGGTTAACAATCTGGACTCTTCCTTCCAATTCTGTACCACCAGAAATAACTATTATTAACAGCTAGTGTATCCTTCCTCATTATGTATATATATTTCAACATATATAACATTATACTGTATACACACACAGTTTCTTTTATCATTTTCGTCTTATTTATTTGACAAAGAATGGGATCACATTATACACATTATTCTTCAACTTTCTTTCTCACCTAATAATATACAGTGGTCCCTCGGTATCCATGGGGATTGGTTCCAGGACCTCCTGCAGATACCAAAATCCAAGGATGCTCAAGTCCCTGATACAAAATGGCATAGTATTTGCATTTAACTTATGCATATCCTTCCATATACTTTAAATCATCTCTAGATTACTTATAATACCTAATACAATGTAAACGATATGTAAACAGTTATACTGTATTGTTTAGGGAATAATGATAAGAAAAAAGTCACTATGCGTTCAGTACGGACACAATTTTTTTTTTAATATTTTTGATCCATGGTTGGATAAATCCACAAGTGCAGAACCCACAGATACAAAGGGCCAACTGTATCATGTACGCCTCTGAAGGTCAGTAAGAGTGGAGTATTACTCCATTGTATAGATACAGCATAATTTATTCAATCATTTCCCTATTGCTAGAGATGCAGGTTGATTTCGGCCTTTCAATTCTATAAACAATCCTCCAATTAACACTCTGTACACTGTAGTTCTATAGAACTGATTCCCCAAAGTAGGACTGTTGGGTCAAAAAACATATGCATTTTAAAAATAGATAATGACCAATATCCTTCCCCAATTTACACTCTCAACAGCAAGGTAGATGTGTTCTTTTTCCCTACAAACCTTCCTAGAACTAGATACCATTTATCTTGTTATAACCTTGCCAATCTGACGGCTAAGAAAAGGCATCCTGTTTTTCATTTGCATGTCCCTAGTTGCTATTGAGTCTGAGTGTTTTGTTGTTGCTGTTATGTATATTTGCTCTCCACATTTTCTCTTCTGTGGACTGCCTTTTCATAATCTACTCATTTTTCTAGTAGATTGTGTATATCTGTTTCCATTTGTGTGTTCAGAAGATTAACCCTTTATTTATATATAGATTTTCATCACAGAAAATTGACTCATTCTACAGATACAAATTTGCTGCTGCTTATGATGTCCAAAGGCATTAAGGGCATCAGCTTCATTTTGCATGTATAAAGTTGAGGAAGATTACACATTTCAATGTAAAGAATACTCACAATTAAAAGCATTTATTTATTCAGCAATTAATTACTTTGTAATTAATTTGTATTTATGATGTACAAAGCATCATGCTAGGAACACAAAAGACATGAGTTTCTTTTTTCTTTTTTTTTTTTTTCTAAATCAGGAAGAGTCACTAAAGATGCAGCCCATTTAGGGAATAATTCATTTTAATGCAGTTTTTTGTTTGTTTTTTTTTGTGATGGCTGGCTGGTAAGGGGATCCGAAACCTTGACCTCGGTGTTACCAGGACCACACTCTCCCAAATGAGCTAACCAGCCAGACCCAGAAGACATGAGTTTCTATCTTCCAGGAGCTTAGGTCTAATAGGGGAGATACATCAGAGACAAACGGCACTGGCCGGCCGCCCCCAAAAAAGGGCAATATACGATATAAATGGCAAAAATGGTGGTAAGAGACAAGAGAAAAGGTGGTAACTTCTATTCATGTCATTATTTTTTACCTAAATCCAGATCAAAGTAAAACCTAAAAATGACTATATAAATTCAAGGATTGTGTTTGAAGTCAATAGTCTCCAAAGTGAGGCAAGTGCACTCACGGCCAGTGACCCACTAGGTAATAGGAGAAAATGTTAAAGTTTCTATTATAATGACTTTTATCTTAAACAAAAAAAAGGAAAAATAAAATTTACAAGTTTGAGTTTTTTAAGCTTTACTAATTTTTTTTTTTTTTTTTTTTTTTTTTTTAATTTTTTTTTTTTTTTTTTTTTTAAACAGGAGGTGGGGGGGGGGAGGGAGAGAGAGAATTTATTTTTATTTATTTATTTATTTTTTTTCCGTGACCGGCGCTCAGCCAGGGAGTGCACGGGTCATTCTTATATAGGATCCGAACCCGCGGCGGCGGGAGCGTCGCCGCGCTGCTAGCGCAGCACGCTACCGAGTGCGCCACGGGCTCAGCCCTAAGCTTTACTAATTTTTAACACTGGCATCTCATTGATCTGTATGTAAAGCAGGTCACTCCTTATACTCTTGTTTACAATGTAAGCTGGGGGCAGAGTAAAAGTTCTACAACCAGAGGGGCTGACAGGGAGACCTTCAGCATATTACAGTATATAACAAGTAGTTTCCAAATTATATTATCTAATTTTAACTAAATTACCCTTCCCAAAATTAGCAAGTGGCTTAAACTGACTTCTACAAAGAAGCCATGAATTGAGGTAATAATATTAATCACATAAGCACAATCAAACAAGAAAATAGAAGGTCTGTTCATTGCAGGTGTACTTCATCAGTCACATGAAGTATAAACAAAAATGACCTAATCCAATCTGCCAAGTCAGCACCCCTCCAAAAAAATTCAAAATTATCAAAAAGGCTAATTTGAAGCAGATTTATACCCACTATCTTTAATTCAAATCTTGCCATGAGTATATACTGAGCTATTAATTAACAAATATAATTTAGAAATATATTGTCAAATCTTACAATAACATGACTCATGACAACATGAATTTAGTGATTGGCTTCTGTACCTGTGTTCAAGCAGAGGGGAGCTGAAACTTTTATTTTATGTGAAGTTGAAGGAAGGTCAGGAAAAGGAGGGTAAGGACATGCAGACAAGTAGACAGGCAACCCTCAGTCTCAGAAAATAGTGAAGAAGAGATGGAGTCCCTGCTTCTGCAGTATTCTCTCAGCCCAATGTCTCCTGACTGCACTGATGAAACAGATATCAACTAACAAAAGATTCTTGGTACTCTCATGTTGGCTGTATAATGGTAGCTAACCATCTACCCCATTTTTAGCTCGAGTTTCTACATTTGTAAAATGAAAGGAGCAGATCAACATATCTATAAAGTTCTTTCCAACTTCCATGTTGTACGGTCCTAAGAGGAGCTATTCCAGTAGTCACTATTGACTTGTGCGCTGGTAAAGATTTCAATGCATGAACAAACAAACACCTTTAATGGATATGGAAGCTAAACTGCTACATGGCTACCTAAAATGAGAAGGTAATGGGATAGACTAAGCAAATTCTTAGAATGCCAGAAAACTCACAAAAGTTTTCATTAATCATTCATTCAGGGAAATGTAATGATGACCTACTATGTATCAATCACAGTACTAGGTAATTAGGGATAAAAGATGAATAAGACACAATTCCTGCCATAATTCATTCATTCTTCGGATATTTACTAAATGCCTATTATGTACCAGGCACTGTTCTAGACACAGGGATATGACAACAGACAAGATCTGTGGTTTTCAAGAAGCTTATATTCTGGTTAGGGAGACATTCCCCCATATCAGAGCATAGGAAAATACTTGGATTGAAGAATGGGTGGATTCCAGGTGCAAACAATCAAAAAAAGATCACTACCATGACTGGACCACCTGAAAAGCAATGAAAAAAGCACTACATCAAGAGCCCCAAGACCTGGGCTCTGCCACTAACTTGCTGCTTATCTTTGGAAAATACGTTATTATTTCTGAGTCTCAATTTCATGGGAAAGTAAAAGGATTAGACTAGATTAATGGTTCTCAAACCTTCCTAATGTCATGGTCCTTTTTGAAAATGTCGTCAAAACTAAGGCCTCTCTACTCATTGAAATGCACAACTGCACATATAAACTACCTTTTGCATATAATTTCAAGATGTTCAATGATGCTCTGATGTTTATCCTATAAACCAGTTTAAGAATCTCTAAACTAGGTAATTCACAGAAAAGCCTTCCAACTTCAAGTATTCTATGGTTCCATTCCATTTTACCTCCTGTGGTAGGATTCCAGTCTACAATTGTGTCAAGATGTTTTCTTGTTGTTGTTTTAATGAAGATACACAGGCCAAAAAGAGAGACAGAGAGAAAGGGGCACCAAGAAAGAGACATGTATCTAGCTGACTCATGAGCAGAGGTGACTTGATAACTGGGGCTGATATCATTTAGGGGTACCTTCACTCACATGTCTGGCAGTTGATGCTGACTTTCAGTAGGGATGCCAACATGTGGCCTGGGCCTCTGCACAGCATGGTGGCTGGGTTCCAAGAGTGAACATCTCAAGAGACAGGAAGAGGAAGCTGCTGGTTTCTAAAGCCTGGGGCCTGCAAACTGCCATGGCATTACTTCTGCAGTATTTTATTTTAGTGAAGTCAAAGAGCTCAGAGTCAAGAGGAAGGGACATAGAAAAGCATCAAAGAATTTTAGGGCTATGTTGTAACAATCACCACACATGTATCCATGTCTCATATAATTTTCATAATATCTTGTTCTGCTGAGGCTCTAGACACGGTGGAACAGAAATTACCCAACCCTGCTACAACCTGTCCAAATTCTTGAGCACAGAGTCCATGAGCATGACAATGGCTGTTTTACATCACAATGTTTTGGAAAGGTTTGTTACACCACAATAGATAACTGGGGCATCTTTAAGCTATAAGGGATCATGTAATATTTGTCATACAGAGATGTCATGAATCAGATTATTTTTCTAAACAGTAAATAAGTACTGTATTGTTAAAATTACAGTGGGCATTAATTTAAGAGAAAACCAAAACTGAGAAAACCATACTCAAAATCTGATGAGGGTCACTATCCTGCCAGATTATCTAATAAATCAAAAAGAAAGCTAGAAGGAAAGAGTGAGAGTGAGTGAGAGTGAGTGAGAGAGAGAGAGACAGAGATGTAACAGATGGTCATTAAAATTTTTCATGACATTAACAGAAGTACTACAGTTGAGTTTCCAAGTTGATTCACTGGACAAGTATTTACAGAGTACCTAGGAACTGTTCTAGATGCTAGGCACACAGCAATGAACATAACAGGTAAAAATCACTGCCCGCATAGCACTTACAGTCAGTGAAGGGGAAAGAGGCAATAAACAGGACCAAAAAGTATGTTAGATCACTGTCCGGGGCGGTTTCAAGATGGCGGTGGCTGCGGCGGTTGGCGCGGAGTAGCTGAGGTGGAAAAGGCGGCCACTGGGCCTGAGGCAGCTGGGAAACTTGTGGACCTTCCTCTCGCCATCTCTTAAGGGAGGACCGCTGCTGCTGGCCAGTCGGTGGGGGCTGACCGCCACTTTGCCCCCGGCAGGAGAGGCTGCCTCATTTACAGGCAACAGCTTTGAAGTGTGGAACAGGAAAAGAACTGTTTCTTAGCTGCAAAAGCGAGTCTCTAAACAGGGAACACGGCCCCAGGGCTGCTGTGGATGCAGACAGGATCCCGGAGGACGGGGCCGCGCTGAAGGTGGCCAGCTGCCCTATTCAGGATTCGAGGTTTCAGGCCGGCATTAAAGAAGATTCCTGGGAGCGCCCGAGCCGCGCCTCGGGACCGACTGAACAGCCCGAGGCGGCAGCGGCCGAGAACGGGGAAGGCGACAAACCAGAAGCAGAGAGTGAGTGCCCGACCTGGCACAGCCCTGTGAGTGACCCCTGGCCCAGCCCTGCTAGGGGGGCTGACGCCCACCTGGCTTCCGCCTGCATCACCGGGTCACTCACCGCCCTGGGGCTGCCTCCATTTTCCCAGGTGCTGGCAGCTCCAGCCCGGCTCGGCTGGGCCCCTCACTGAGCCTTCCCACTTGCTTGCCCCGGCACGGGGCTTCCCGGGGCCTGTGGGCCAGCCTCCCCTCCCACTCCATCCGCGGTTCTCTGGCAGGGCTGGTGGCGTGGGGTGTCCCCGGCCAGTGTCAGGAGGGCAAGGAAGTACGGGCAGGGCCGACTATCACTCCACCACACCCTGGACTCCGGCCCCCAGTAAACTTCCTGTTACTGGGAGGCAGATACCATCTCTGCGGCCACCAGTTCGGAAAAACGCCTAACCAATTTCGGGTTGGGAATAGTGTGGTAGGAGAGTTCCCAAGCCCGCTTGAACCTGCCGGAGAGCTGGCTGCAGGCAGGCGCTAGAATCGGTCCATGCCGGGAGGATACAAAGGTGAACAAGTCCCGAGAAAGATCTACACAGTGCTACAGAGGCACCCAGAGCAAACGGTCGTCTGTGCCTACCAGAAAACTGGGAGACTTCCTGGGCGAGGCGGTGCCGAGCAGGGTCTTGAAGGCCCAGCTGATAGACGAGGGTTGCAGAAGACACACCCCAGCCCAGCACAGTGCGCACAGAGTGGGGAGACGTGCGGCCAGGGAGGCGGAGACTCGACAGAAACCACACACCCTGTGGGGTCGCCACTACACGATCCAACAGCCTGGGCCAGAGCACACGGAACAGGGAGAAGTCCTGCACAGGAAGTGAAAGCTGAACAGAGATCACACACCCTGTGGTACGTGATCCACCAGCCCAGCAGAGTCCAAGCTGACCAGAAAGGTGGCTCCCCGGAGAGGCCCAAGACCCGAGGCAACCATACACACAAGGCACTAGAGGCCAACGGAGCAGTCACGGAGGTAGTCATACCAAATTGGCAACCACAGCAACATCCTAGTTAGTCATTAGTCTCAAACCGGTGGACTGTGAAACCCCCTGCCACAATGAATGAACATCAAAAAAAAAGATACCAGAAATACAAAAAATCAAGAAAGTACACAACCAAAAGTTAATAAATCTCAAACTCAAGATCCTATAGAACAAGAAGCCCTTGAAATGACTGACAAGGAATTTCGAGTGATAATTCTAAGGAAACTGAATGAGATACAAGAAAACTCAGCTAGACATCATGATGAAATGAGGAAAAGTATACAGGATCTGAAAGAGGAAATGTACAAGGAAATCAATGTCCTGAAAAAAAATGTAGCAGAACTTGCTGAACTGAAGAAGTTATTCAGCGAAATAAAAAACACAATGGAGAGTTTAACCAGCAGGCTTGTTGAAGTTGAAGAGAGAACCTCTGAACTTGAAGATGGGCTGTTTGAAATAACACAAGCAGACAAAAAGAAAGAAAAAAGAATCAAAGACATTGAAGAAAATCTGAGAGAGATATTAGACAACCTTAAGCGCTCAAATATCCGAGTCATGGGTATTCCAGAAGGGGAGGAAAATGGAGATTGCAATGAAAACATATTCAACAAAATAGTGGCAGAAAACTTCCCAGGTATAGGAAAAATCACAGATCTTCAGATCCAGGAAGCTCAACGATCTCCAAACGTATTCAACCCAAAAAGGCCTTCTCCAAGACATGTTATAGTCAAATTGGCAAAACTCAGAGACAAAGAGAGAATCTTAAAAGCTGCAAGAGAGGAGTGTCAAATCACCTATAAGGGAGCCCCAATCAGGCTAACATCAGACTTTTCATCACAAACCCTAAAAGCTAGAAAGGAATGGGATGATATATTCAAAATACTAAAAGACAAAGATTGCCAGCCAAGAATACTCTACCCTGCAAGGCTATCCTTCCGAAATGAAGGGCAAATAGTATATTTCTCAGACAAACAAAAACTGCGGCAGTTCACTACCACACAACCACCGTTACAAGAAATCCTCAAGGGAGTACTGGGTTTGGTTCCTGAAAAATAACTACCACTGCCATAAAAACCCAAGAAAAATCAAAACCCACTAGTATAATAAAAATGGCATTCATGAAGAGAAAACAAGCAAACAAAAACGCTATCTACAACCTAAGGAACCAACAAACACAGAAACCAAACAGTAAATCAGAAAGCAAGGAACAAAAGACACCTAAGACAACCAAACAACCAATAAAATGCTAGGAATAAATCAACACCTTTCAATAACAACTCTTAATGTAAAAAGCTTAAATTCCCCAATCAAAAGACACAGACTGGCTGACTGGATCAAAAAGGAGGACCCAACTATATGCTGCCTACAAGAGACCCACCTCACCCATAAAGATTCACATAGACTAAGAGTGAAAGGATGGAAAAAGATTTACCATGCAAACAGAAAAGAAAAACGAGATGGAGTAGCTATTCTTATATCTGACAAAATAGACTTGAAACTAAAAACCATAAAAAGAGACAATGAGGGACACTACTTAACGATAAAAGGACTGATCCATCAAGAAGACATAACAATCATAAATATGTACGCACCCAATGTTGGAGCAGCCAGATTTATAAAACAAACTCTATTAGACCTAAAGAAGGAAATAGACACTAATACCATAATAGCAGGGGACCTGAACACCCCACTGTCAATATTAGACAGATCATCTAGGCAAAGAATCAGTAGAGAAACACAAGATCTAAACAAGACTCTAGACCAATTGGAATTGGCAGATATCTACAGAACATTCCATCCAACAACCTCAGAATATTCATTCTTCTCAGCAGCACATGGATCATTCTCCAGGATAGATCACATATTAGGTCACGAATCAAGTCTCAACAAATTAAAAAAAATTGGAATTATCCCATGTATCTTCTCAGACCACAATGGATTAAAACTAGAAATTAATAACAAATGAAACTCTGGAAACTATACAAACACATGGAAATTAAACAGCATTCTACTTAATGACATATGGGTCCAAGAAGAAATCAAGGAGGAAATCAAAAAATTTATTGAAACTAATGAAAACAATGATACATCATACCAAAACCTGTGGGATACTGCAAAAGCAGTATTAAGGGGGAAATTTATTGCATTAAATGCTCACTTCAGAAGAATGGAAAGATGGCAAATGAACAACCTAACACTTCACCTTAAAGAACTGGAAAAACAAGTACAATCCAAACCTAAAGTTAGCAGACGGAAAGAAATCATTAAGATCAGAGCAGAACTGAATGAAATTGAAAACCAAAAAACAATTCAAAAGATCAACGAATCAAAAAGTTGGTTTTTTGAAAAGATAAATAAAATTGACAAACCATTAGCATGGCTAACAAAAAAAAGAAGAGAGAAGTTTCAAATAACAAAAATTAGAAATGAAAAAGGCGATATTACAACTGATTCATCTAAAATACAAGGAATCATTCGAGACTACTATAAACAACTATACGCCAACAAATTTGAAAATCTGGAGGAAATGGATAAATTTCTGGACACACACAAGCTCCCAAAACTGAACCATGAAGACGTAGAAAATTTGAACAGACCAATAACAATAAAGGAGATTGAAGCTGTTATCAGAAGGCTCCCAACAAAGAAAAGCTCAGGACCAGATAGATTCACAGCAGAATTTTACCAAACATTCAAACAGGAATTGACACCGATTCTTTACAAACTATTCTAAAAGATTGAAACAGACGCAAATCTCCCAAACTCATTCTATGAAGCAAACATCATCCTCATGCCAAAACCAGGTAAAGATATAACCAAAAAAGAAAACTACAGGCCAGTATCCTTGATGAATATAGATGCAAAAATCCTCACTAAAATACTAGCAAACAGAATACAGCAACACATACGTAAAATTATTCATCACGATCAAGTGGGATTCATCCCAGGGATGCAAGGTTGGTTCAACATATGCAAATCAATAAATGTGATACACCATATTAAAAAACTCAAACACAAGGACCATATGATCATCTTTATAGATGCTGAAAAAGCATTTGATAAAGTTCAGCACTCATTCATGACAAAGACCCTCTATAAGTTAGGTATAGAGGGAAAGTATCTCAACATAATTAAAGCCATACATGACAAACCCACTGCCAATATCATCCTGAATGGGGAAAAGCTGAAAGCTTTTCCTTTAAGAACAGGAACTAGACAAGGATGCCCACTCTCACCACTCCTATTCAACATAGTGTTGGAAGTACTAGCCAGAGCAATCAGAGAAGAGAAGGAAATAAAGGGCATCCAGATTGGAAAAGATGAAGTCAAACTGTCCCTGTTTGCAGATGACATGATCCTATATATCGAACAGCCTAAAACCTCTACAAAAAAACTGTTGGAATTGATAAATGATTTCAGCACTGTAGCAGGATACAAAATCAACACACAAAAATCAGTAGCATTTCTTTTCTCCAATAGTGAACATGCAGAACGAGAAATCAAGAAAGCCTGCCCATTTACAATAGCCACCAAAAAAATAAAATACTTAGGAATTGAGTTAACCAAGGAGGTGAAAAATCTCTATAATGAGAACTACAAACCACTGCTGAGAGAAATTAGAGAGGATACAAGAAGATGGAAAGATATCCCATGCTCTTGGATTGGAAGAATCAACATAGTGAAAATGTCCATACTACCCAAAGTAATATACAAATTCAATGCAATCCCCATCAAAATTCCAAAGACATTTTTCTCAGAAATGGAAAAAACTATCCAGACATTTATATGGAACAATAAAAGACCACGCATAGCCAAAGCAATGCTGAGCAAAAAAAATAAAGCTGGAGGCATAACACTACCTGACTTTAAGCTATACTACAAAGCTATAATAACAAAAACAGTATGGTACTGGCATAAAAACAGACACACTGATCAATGGAATAGAATAGAGAATCCAGAAATCAACCCACAAACTTACTGCCATCTGATCTTTGACAAAGGCACCAAGCCTATTCACTGGGGAAGGGACTGCCTCTTCAGCAAATGGTGCTGGGATAACTGGATATCCATATGCAGGAGAATGAAACTAGATCCATACCTCTCACCTTATACTAAAATCAACTCAAAATGGTTTAAGGATTTAAATATACACCCTGAAACAATAAAACTTCTTAAAGAAAACATAGGAGAAACACTTCAGGAAATAGGACTGGACACAGACTTCATGAATATGACCCCAAAAGCACGGGCAACCAAAGGAAAAATAAACAAATGGGATTATATCAAACTAAAAAGCTTCTGCACAGCAAAAGAAACAATTAACAGAGTTAAAAGACAACCAACAGAGTGGGAGAAAATATTTGCAAAATATATATCTGACAAAGGATTAATATCCAGAATATATAAGGAACTCAAACAACTTTACAAGAAGAAAACAAGCAACCCAATTAAAAAATGGGCAAAAGAGCTAAGTAGGCATTTCTCTAAGGAAGATATCCAAATGGCCAACAGACATATGAAAAAATGCTCAACATCACTCAGCATCCGGGAAATGTAAATCAAAACCACACTGAGATACCATCTAACCCCAGTTAGGATGGCTAAAATCCAAAAGACCCTGAACGATAAATGCTGGCGAGGCTGCGGAGAAAAAGGAACTCTCATACATTGTTGGTGGGACTGCAAAATGGTGCAGCCTCTATGGAAAATGGTATGGAGGTTCCTCAAACAATTGCAGATAGATCTACCATACGACCCAGCTATCCCACTGTTGGGAATATACCCAGAGGAATGGAAATCATCAAGTCGAAGATATACCTGTTTCCCAATGTTTATCGCAGCACTCTTTACAATAGCCAAGAGTTGGAACCAGCCCAAATGCCCATCATCAGATGAGTGGATACGGAAAATGTGGTACATCTACACAATGGAATACTACTCAGCTATAAAAACGAATGAAATACTGCCATTTGCAACAACATGGATGGACCTTGAGAGAATTATATTCAGTGAAACAAGTCAGGCACAGAAAGAGAAATACCACATGTTCTCACTTATTGGTGGGAGCTAAAAATTAATATATAAATTCACACACACACACACACAAACGGGGGGGGGGTGGAAGAAGATATAACAACCACAATTATTTGAAGTTGATACGACAAGCAAACAGAAAGGACATTGTTGGGGGGGAGGGGGGAGGGAGAAGGGAGGGAGGTTTTGGTGATGGGGAGCAATAATCAGCCACAATGTATATCCACAAAATAAAATTAAAAAATAAAAAAAATAAAAAATAAAAAATAAAAGTAAATTTAAAAAAAAAGAAAACACATAAACAAGTGAAAAAGAAAAAGAAAATGTGGTACATCTACACAATGGAATACTACTCAGCTATAAAAATGAATGAAATACTGCCATTTGCAACAACATGGATGGACCTTGAGAGAATTATATTAAGTGAAACAAGTCAGGCACAGAAAGAGAAATACCACATGTTCTCACTAATTGGTGGGAGCTAAAAATTAATATATAAATTCACACACACACACACACACACACACACACACACAAAACCGGGGGGGGGGGGGGGGGGGGAGAAGATATAACAACCACAATTACTTGAAGTTGATACGACAAGCAAACAGAAAGGACATTGTTGGGGGGGGGAGGGAGGAGGGAGGGAGGTTTTGGTGATGGGGAGCAATAATCAGCCACAATGTATATCCACAAAATAAAATTTAAAAAAAAAAAAAGTATGTTAAATAGTATTAAATGCTGAGGAGAAATATAAAGCAAGGAAGGAGACTAGGGAGTGTTGCTGGTAGTGGTAATGAAGGGAAGGGCTTGCATTTTAAATATAGGAGTCACAGAATATCACACTGAGGTGACACATGCATCCAGACCTTAAAGAGGTGGGGGAATAAGGCATGTGCATACACAAGGGAAGAGCATTCCAGGCTGAGCAAATAGTAAGTACAAAGACCCTGAGGCCAATGTGGCTAGTGATGATTAAGCAAGCAAGAGAGTAGTAAAAGATGAGGTTGGAAAGGAAACCCAGGACCAGATCATATAGGCAAATTCTGGCAAAAAAAAAAAAAAAAACCTTCAGCACAGAACTTGGAATCAAGAGAACCAAATTCAACAAGAGCAGGAATGTTTTTGTCTGCTTTGCTCACTAATATATTGCCAACACCTAGAATGATGCTTAACACCTAGAAGACATTCCAAACACATTTGTTGAAGAAATGAATACGAAGTCTTGGCTCTACAATTTAGCAGCTATTTGGCTTATAGCAAGTGATTACAATTTTTAGAGCCTCAGTTCTCATCTCTAAAATTAGAATAATCTTTTATCCCCACTTCACAGGATCATAGTGAGGATAAAGAATAGGGAACTATTTTGCAAACTGTAAAGCACCACATACAGGTAAAGTCTTCACATTTTTATTGAAAAAATTAACAATAGCTACTATTATCAACAACAATCTCTCTACCTTGCCCCACTAATTTCAACCTCCAAATCATTCTCTCCCTCCCTATGTCAAGGAGGGCTACCTTCCCTTCAGCATGAAGAAGTGAACATTAAGCAGGCTTGAAGACTTCTGTAAATGAATGTCAGTAATTAAGACATGATAGTTACTCCTATCAACTTTTTTTTTTAAGCTCCGAGAAAAAGAATGAGAGACGGTTGCTGTGTGAAGATTCTACACCCTCTTGTAAAATCGTCTGCCTGAAAACCATTTTTTTCTGTCAAAATGCAAGAAGACCCAATAAAAACATGTTGACGCTTCCCCAAACATCTTATTCCTCCCTTAAATCTACACCAGACTCTGTTGAAAGAACGGAAAAGAGGAAGAATGAGGAACACTCAGGATTGCAAAGACTTTTTTAGAGGTTAACTAATCCGATCATCTCAAATTGCTTGAAATCTACCACCTAACTCACTCCAACTGGAGACATCTTCAGTTTTTCCATCTAAATGGGGATAATATCTTAAGGACATTTCAATTCTGGAATAAAATAATGTAAATAAAAGCATCTGGTATACGCTAAGCACTCACTAAAACTGGCTGAATCTGGAAATTCTTCATTTATTCAACAAATACTAAATGAATATGCCAGTGAATACTAGGCACTGGGAAAGGGCCATAAACAAAAAGGACAAAAATCTTGTTCTCTTGGAGTTAACGTCTACTTCCTGTAACTTTCCCTACTGACCCGCTTCTGTTCTCTGGAACTACATCTGGCTTTTAGTAGTCCTTTGGGATTCTGCAGACAGCTATCACCTACCTGCCCTTCCACTCCCCTTGCTCCAGCCTAAACAAACAGCCCTAATTCTTTCAAGGAGTAAGCAAGCATGCGGAAACAAGAGCTAAAGCAGGGCTGAGTGGTGCCAAAGCGCCCGGGCTGAAAAAGAAATCAGTGGAACCGCTCAGACTCCACGCCAAGGTCAACTCGGGCTGGTCCAACTCAGGTATGTCACCTGACACCTCTCCCAGGAACTGCCACCCTTCCCGTCCCCAGGCCCACAGCGGTCCCTGCCGGACACCGGGTACCGGTCCAAGGGGGCGCCCTGGCCCGGAGATGGAGGCTAGGGTCCTCGCCCGTCCCGCCTCACCTCTTCCCGGTGGCCTCGGGGAAAATTCCTAGCATCATTCTCGGTGTTTCCAGGCTCCCGCCTCTCCGGCCCACTCCCGGCCACCCTCACCCAGCCGCCTCACTCCCACAGCCTCCCTCTGCCCACAGTCGCAGCCGCTCTCCGGGTCCCCTGACAGCCATCGGCCGGCCGCACTCACCTGCGAACCCAGCCCCGGCCCCTCCATTACCCCAGGCACCAGCAGCGGCGCGACGACCAGGCGAAGTGGTGGCCGCAGCCCGCCAGTCGACCCGCCTTGGGGCGCCTCGGCTCCCACTTCCTGCTCGCGCCCCCGCCTCCGCCGCCGCGGTCCCCGCTCGCGCCCTGCGCCGCCAATCGGCCTCGGAGAACCAATCCCCGCCCTCCCTCGTCTAGGGGAGGGACTTACCAGCCGCACCCGAGTCCAGCCGTGAATAGCCAGCCCGAGAACCCGCCCCAGCCCGACTGTGCGCCCCGCCCCCAGGCGTCCACCTGCCGTGAGTGTCCGGACAGGTTCATCTTCAGGCTGTTATTCCATTGTCAACCACGATCTATTGAAAGCAAATCTCGACTTGGCTACTTAATACCTAGATAACGTTGTGAAAGTCTCATTTTTTACCCATTTCATCTGTGAAATGAAGAAAAGGGTATCTACTTCATGGAATTGTCAAGGAGGTTAAATGAGAAAAAGCATATAAAGCCCCTCAGCCAATGCTTGGCATTTAAAAAGGAATCAATAGATGGTAGCTATGAAAATATTTTCCACTCTCCATTTGTGTGATCTTGGGCAAGTCACTTCTACCATCTGGAGCTCTGTTTGCTCATGCAAAACAGAAAATGTATGAGTTCCGCAGCTCAGGCTAGAGGATAATTGGCCAAGAGCCACCCACCTGGAACCCCCCCCCACATCCCCCCAAGCCTTTTGTGTGTGTGTGTGTGTGTGTGTGTGTGTGTGTGTGTGTGTGTGTGTGTGTGTGTGTGTGTGACCGGTAAGGGGATCGGAACCCTTGGCCCAAGCCCTTTTCTGGACTGCTCTGGAGGAGCTGGCATTTAAGCCCTGCCCATCTTGAAGGTATATAAAGCAACGGTAAATCTTAGTTCCTGCCTTTGGGGAGCTTCAACAAGGCAGTGGGGATCTCCTACTCAGCCCCCAGAAAACATTGGAGTTTTTCTAGCCTAGCACTTAACACAGTTCTTTGTAATTATTCCTTAATGTGCCTGTTGCCATGCTGAACCAGATTAAGATCTTGAGAAGACAATTTGAAAAAAACTGAAAACATCATGATTCCCTTATCCCATAAAAATAAATGTCTAAAAATCCAACATAGCACTGGGTTTTCCTATGAAAAATACTACTGTGATGCAATAAAAATGTAAATTTATTATTTTTATTATATTAGTGTCCCTGCCTATAGGGCACACCAGCCATGGGTTGCCCCAAAAACCCAAACCGCTTGAGGACAGTAACCATGTAGTATCCATCTCTGAATTCCCAGTGCCTGGCACAGCACTGGAACATGGAAAATCTCAGTACAATTTTATTGAGTGGATGGGTGGATGTACAGTTGTGTCATCAACTTCTATGATACAAGGAATGACAAATTTAGTAACAAACAGAAGTGCAAGCAACTTCCATTGAGAGCCAGAGGAAAAGCAATTAATTTAGGCAGGCTAGGATTAGACATTGCTTCAGAGAGAACTTCTGGGTGTGGTCATTTTGCCTAACTAATCAGAGCTCTGTTTATAGATCACTTACTATGCACTGACACCTTTGCCAGTGTTTTGTGTACATTATGTCTAATCCATGAGATTGCTGTTATTTTCCCTGTCTCCTGGAAGAAGAAACTGAGGTTCAGATTGATTTCATAAATCCCAAGTCACTCAGCTGGTAAGTGGTGGAAAGAGGATTCAAACACAGGTCTCTTACTGCAAAGCACTTTGGCCGAAGTAGTTTGGTTCTTTCATTTTCAAGGACTGATTTATAAAAGATATTGAACCTGAGAGATGCTAGAAATCTGCTATATCCTAACTAATTGGAAGATTCTGGAGCAAATAAATCTAACACCCCTCTCCTTAGCTAGGCTCTTGGTTCCCCTCTGCTCATTTGTGTTATGCCGCTAATAAGATACTTCCATTTGAGATAAGCATATCCATGTCTCGTGGCTGTATGAAAGCAAACCCAGTGATGCCACCATTGCTTCTCATCTTTGAAAATGCCTTTGGCTTGTAGATGTACCCCAGTGGAAGAGCACGATGGGAGAAACATGCTCCTGGAGATGACTGCTTGGGCCTGAATCCAAGCTTCAGCACTTAGTAGCTGTGTGCTTTCAGGCAAGTTACTAAATCTCTTTGTGCTTCAGTTTCCTCAGCTGTGAAATGGGACAATAACAGTACTTACCTCACAGGGCTGCTGAGAGAATGAAATGAGATAACATGTAAATATCTTGGAAGCGTGCCTGCTAGGCACTATATGTAGGTTATCTATTACCCTCATTGTCATCATCCTCCTAGGAAGTGGTGCTGGGAAGATCACTGAATGGACCAGCTGGGTGATGCCACGAAAAGGACCAAGAGAGAGCTTCTGTGGACCTGGCTTCTAGTCTAAGCTCTGCCCTCACTGTCTGTGCATAATAGTTTCCTAGGGCTGTCATAACAAATACCACAGACTGGGAGGCTTAGACAGCAGAAATTTATTGTCTCACAGTTCTGGAGGCTGGAAGTCCAATATCAAGGTGTTCACAGGGTTGGTTTCTTTTGAGGCATCTCTCTTTGGCTTGTAGATGGTTGTCTTCTCCCTGTGTCTTCACATGGTCTCCCTCTTTGCATGGTTCTATGTCATAATTTCCTTTTTTTATAAGGACACCAGTTATGTTGGATTAGGGCCCACCCTAATGATCTCATTTTAACACTTTACCTCTTTAAAGACCCTATCTCCAGATACAGTCACATTCTGAGGTATTAGGGGTGAGGGCTTCAACATACGCATTTGAGGGGACAAAATTCAACCCTTGTCACTGTGTGACCTGGGTGAACCACTTCCCCTCTCTGTGACAGTTTCCTCATTTGTAAAATAGGGGCAAGAGCAGAGGCTAGAAGCACTAACCTCTACAGTCCCTCTCAGCTTTGATCATGTAGTTTCCCAAGCTGAGACTAAGCTCTACCTTTCCAGTCCCCCAGCACTTTTTGATCTCTTTTAGGTGGTGCTATTTCCCTCATTCTATAAACATATATTGAATTCATGCCATGTACCAGGCACTGTTCAGCTTTGGGATTCAATATTGAGCAAGACAGAGAGAATTTTTCCCTAGCTTCCTTGGCCTTACTGTCTCTCAGTAAGAGACAGACTTTAATCAAATGGGCTCACAGATACTTTCTGGTCATAGTCAGCCTTGTAGTTCTTGGGCAGATCCTCGTTCCTCTACTTGGCCATGAGCTACTGGTGCACATCCAAATTTTGTCACCATTATGCTTTCCATAAGGTCTGGCACATGGTGAAGCCTAAAAGGTTTTGTCGAAACAAATGAACAAATAAATGAATACAGCTGAAGAAATGGTTTATAAGAGGACACCAAAGGTTTCAACTCCATAAATCACTCTAAGAAGTGATTTCACAATGTTTAACAATTCTTGGATTAAAAAAATTCCACAATGGGGTTTGTTAATCCCCACTGTCACAATATGGGTGGCAACTGACTTTGTTCTGATTGAACTTTTGATTCTGGCCTCGTTTCTTCCACACCCTTGGAAAGGAAAGAGCGTTTTTTGAACCAGAGGCTTGTGGTTGCAAACATTTCAGTGGTGACACTAAAATGACCCTTTGGAATATCAAAGAAAACCCCACAAATCTGCCAGCAGAGGGCCTCTCACAAACACCATTTAGGAAATCCCAATACTCTGCTCTTCTGGAGTTCAGTTGTGAGAGGCAAATTCTGAGAAAGATACATAAATAGATAAAAAGAAGTAGAGATGATAAGTGCTAAAAAGGAAAAGTGCCAAGAATATAACACAGGGACCCACTTTAGCCTGGGGGGAGAAGATAGAGTGTACTCTTCAGAAAGTCACGAAACTAGCTGTAAAAGATTTTCCCAATTTCCTCTATTTAGAAATGGGGAAACTGAGGCTCAGGGAGGGAAAATGACCTGTCCGAATCACCCTGCAAGGTAGTGGTAAAAACATACCCAGGACAACTCTTCTGAGCCCTCTACAGCTATCTCACCAGCCCTCAAGCAGCCTCAGCCTTCCATCACCAAATGCACAGACTCTCAGAGCTGGCGGGTTACGAGACAGGGCAGGGATTGCTTAGAAATCTTGCTCCGTCTCTTGTTGCCTACCCATGAAAAAACTGCACCCATGAAAAGTTAAAAACGTTTTGTTTTATATACAAATCACCAAGATCTGATCATGAGATATTCTAAGAACAACAGTTAATATGGGCTGGGTTAGGAGCCTATGGTGTACACTTTATATTTTACCTGCCAGAATAACCAGATTCGTGTGTGTGTGTGTGAAAGAGAGAGAGAGAGAGAGACAGACAGACAGAGAGAGACACAGACAGAGAGAGGAAGACGGACGGAGGGAGAATGTGAAGCAGGAAATATTCCTACTGTTTTTCACCTGCTACTATTTTGAGTCTTAGTCATCTGCCTGCAGTGATACATTTAAAAATCTACTCCTGTGAAAAATTTTTTCTGGATGTGCCCAAATTGTGACAGCAATACTCAGGATTAGGCAATAAATCTATCTTCTCCGATATAGATGTGGCAAGACTCCCTTCTCTACCTTCTATATCTATCACGGCTGTGTATTTTATTGGTTACATACCCATCTCCCCCTAGTCTCTGTGCTCCTAGAAGACACTTAAATATCACTTCCTCAGAAAAGCCTTCCTGGACTCCTAGAATATGTCAGGACGTCCTATCAAGTCCCCCCATAGCACCCGGTAATGCTTCTATCACAGCATCCACGGAGCATTATTGCTTTATTACATTTGCATTTAGAACATCTATCTTCTCACACCATAGCAGTTCTGTGAGCACAGACCTGGGCCTAAGACACAGATGCCTTCCCAGTGCATAGCACAGTACATGACCCATCAGAGCCACTCAATATTCAGTTGTTGAATAAGTAAACAACCATGTGTCATTCACTTTTATTTATATGCCTGGCACCTAGCACAGTTTCTAACTAAGTGCTCAAAAATGTTGACCTGCATTAAAGAATCCCATCTCTGGCTCTATACAGTCTGCAAAGCACTTTTTCTTCCACTTAGATTGAGATTCATAGCAGCCCTGTGAAGTAGGCAGAGCAGGGATTAGCATCCCACTTTAGAGACTGTGATTCAGGGAGCTTGAGCAGTTACCCAAGAGCATCAGATTAGAGAATATTAAAGAGCTGAGGCCAAGAACATCCAGTGACAAGGACAGTTGTTTCCTTGTTGTGACCTTGTCAATACAGTCACTGACAAAAATTAAGTTCAGAGCCCAGGAACTAGCTACAGGGTCAGGGCCTTTCAAAACTTCATACAGGTACTTTTTCAAAGGTAGTTTTGAACTCATACCTATTTGGGGGAATCAAGGCGGGACATGGGTTTCAGAGGCTCACTTTCTGCATCCTCCTATCAAGAGACCTTACCACTTTGAGCCTGTATGCTGTCATCTGTAAAATGGGAATAGTAATGGTACCCACTTGATAGAGGATTAAATGTAAGGATTGAATGAAAGAATGTATATAATATGCATACAGTAACTGCTCTATAAATATTGGCTGTTACTAGGTACAAAGGCAGCTGAGAAAAGCTGAAATCTTAAAGAAAAGTTGGGCTTAACATTGATCAAGAATCCAGCTCTGGAATATTCATGACTTTACAGGAAATATAATGACCAAGCTTCTACTGGCCAAAATTTATTCCTAGTTTTAACGGGTGACATTTAATAAGGGTAATCATTCTTTTCTTTCCATAATCACTCTCCCCTACACACTAAATCATTTGTGTTAATGAGAAAAGCTGCATTTCCCTAAGCTCTGCCTTCACTAGAGGAAAAGGCACTGGTTAAATCTCTTGTTAGTTGCTGCCTGTCTGGATTTATAACAATACAGTGGTGTCCATGGTAACTGGCCAAGCTGACTGGCTGTGGTGCAAGTTGTTCAGGAATATAGAAAGCAGCACTGTTTGAGGCCAAGTTGGTTAACTGTCATCTCCGTTTCTAAATAAAATAATTCCACATTGTGCTTTGGATAGGTGGTAAAACATGACAAATCTGGATTTCCCAAGCTGACACTGGGATCATTCCCAAGTTCATCAAGTCCCTGATGAATCTGACTTCTAGAGATGCGGACTGTAAGCAAGGGCAATAGATAAGATGGCAGGAGAGGCAGAAGCCTGAATAAAACGATAGAGTGAAATTCTGCCACTCTCCTGAACCTTCTGTGGTTCCCTGCTACCTACTGCAAAGTCTTAACTCCTTTGTGGAACTGGAGATGAGCCTTGAAACACCCTCAGGAACCAAGACAGCCACACTTACTATTCTCTCTCACTTGCTCGCTCTCTTGCTCTTGTGTCTGTGCCTCTGGACATCTGTTCCGTAGAGTGGGGACCTTGGCTTACTCATGATTCCTGCTTCCCTACAATCTCTGCTTGCTCGTAATAGTGACAACAGTGCTGACTCTACAAAATGTCCCAGGCCAGCGCCCACCACCTGCTTGTCACTATCTCTGTGCCTCATCATTCAGATTATTGAGAGAGAGAATCCAGTTCTTATTATTTATTCAGTGGCTTAGATGGACCTCAGTCACTTATTCACCTTAACCAGTCAGCTGTGATGGAGTAGCTTGTTTTTGCCATGATCACCAAGGGCTTCAGCAAGGACCATAGGTAAGAACAATTCACAGAAAAGGGGACCTATGCTATCTAAAATTCCATAAATTAGAGATTCATTTGCCTTTACAAGTAAATACATTCAGGAGAGTGTATTAGTTTCCTAGGGCTGCCCCTGCAAAATACCAAAATGGATGTCTTAAAACAAAAGAAATTTATTCTCTCACAGTGCTGGGGGCTAAAAGTCCTAAATCAAGGTGTCAGCAGGGCCATGGTCTCTCTTGAAGGCTCTAGGGGAGGATCCTTCCTTGCCTCTTTCAAGCTTCTGGTAGTTGCCAGCAATCCTGGTTGTTCCTTGGTTTGTAGGCATATCACTCTAACCTTTGCCTCCTTTGTGACATTATCCCTGTGCATCTGTCTCTGTGTCCACATTTCCTTCCTCTTGTAAGAACAGCAGTCACTGGATTAGGTCTCACCCTAACCCAATACAAACTCATCTGAACTTATTTATGCAAATATCCATTTCCAAATAAAGTTATATTCACAGATGGCAGGGATTAGGACTTCAACATATCTTTTGGGGGGATACAATTCAACCCACAACAGAGGGTAAGGGAAGTAAGGAAAATTCATCTAATTCCAGTGCATCTCTCTGAGTGGTCCTGAGAAAACAGCAGTTTCAATTTGGGGTTAGAGAGACACGAGCTAGAAGTCATTCTGAAACCAGAGCCACTTCCCAAAGGGAGATGCTAGGGTACAGTGGGATAATGAGGGACTTTGAACAGCCAGGAGGCAGTGAAGGGAACTGTTTCCTGGGGTAGGGATGGGGGGGGGGCTGCTGTGGGAGCTGGGAAACAAAAGCATCAGGGAATGAGAGAAGATAGACTTCACTTATTTCAAAACTTGGTCAGGGACCCACTGAGTGAGGTCACAGGAATCCAGAGCAATCCAGAGCAAACTCCCAACATCACCCAGGACAATGTTTCATAAATAATGAGTACTCAGGACATAGAGAGAAGGAGGAGGAGGAGGAAAAGGAAGAGGAAAAGGAAGATTGGATATAATCTCTGTGCAAAACCTCCCCTGGTCCCCAGGGCTGGAGTGACTGCCATCCTCTGCAGCCACACAGCATTCTGGCACGGTGCTTGTCTCATTGTGTTATAAATACTTGTTGAATCATCTGCCTCTGCTCCAATCTGTGATTCTGTGAGTCGTGTCCTTTCTGTTCCCCATTGTATCCCCAGAGCCCAACACAGAGCCTACACGTAGTAGGCACTCAATACATGCTTGTTGCATGAGGAAGTGAAAATTGTCAGGAACCCGCTCCTTAGGACATGGTAAGAGAGGAACACAGGAGAAAAAGCTGTAAATTGAAGGTTAATTCAGGGCATAGAGACTCCTAATTTCAGTTAATCACATGCCTAATTTAAAAAATCTCACACATGTCCTGCTTTCTCAGGGTTGGGTCAGGAGCAGAATAGTCCACCAGTCACCTCTGCTGCGGGAAGCCAGGGGGAGTGACAGTGGAGCCTGTGGCACAGGGACAGACACCAGCCATATCAGGAACTCAAATATCTTGCGGCTGTGGAAGCTGCACGTTACCCCACCAGGAAGAGCTCTCAGGGCTGGCGTGTCCCCAGGACGGGGAAGATCAGAAAAGAAAATCATGACATGGTGTCATTTGGTGACTTGAATATAGGGCACCAGAGGCCAGGCCTCCAGCTGTCAGCTGTGATCAAAGCTGGGCCACATCGAGGGCCTGAGGTAAGAGCCTGCCTTTTCCTGGCTCGGCTTCCTCTTCCATGAACTGGATGCAGCAGTGGTGCCAGGTGAAGGAGGTGTATGGTGACAGGAACACGGGGCCAGGAGTCAGAAGGCACTAATGGCTAGCTGTGTGGTCTTTGGCAAGACAGTGAACCTCTCTGGGTCTTAGTTCCCTCACCTGCAAAATGCAGCACACCTGAGCAGCACTTTGGCCAATGATGCAGTGGAAATACCACCCATGTAGTTCCTCCTGTGCCACAGACAAGGAAGAAAGGAGTCCTCAGCTCCAAGGCCAAGTTAGTTTGATCCCAGTCCCAAATATCTATGAACACCTATAGAAGATTTTCCTCCTGCTGAAGGACAAACTGAACTCCTGCCTCAGGAAGGGAAAAACAGCTACACATCATTACCTTCTCACAGAGCCTGGGGTGCAGAACCATGAGCGAGGCAGAGGGAGACAGACAGAAGCACCTACAAGATGCCTCCCAGAGCCCAGGCACTTAGACCCCTTGGCAACCCCTTACCTCATGCCCCATCCGAGTCCTTTTATAAGGTGATTTACTTAGAGTCTGTGGCAGAATATTAAAATCAGTAAAAATATTTTCAAACAAGCAGAGTCAACTTAATTGGATAAAAATGAAGTATTTTTTAAATGATAAACATGAAACTAAAAACTCTGGAAAAGTCTGAGACAAATTAGGCCGGCCCATGGCTCACTCGGTAGAGTGCGGTGCTGATAACACCAAGGCCACAGGTTCGGATCCTATATAGGGATGGCCAGTTTGCTCACTGGTTGAGCGTGGTGCTGACAACACCAAGCCAAGGGTTGAGATCCCCTTACCGGTCATCTTTTTAAAAAAAAAAAAAAAGTCTGAGACAAATTAAAATGCTTAAAGATGCATTAAAATGTGCAAAACATTCTTACGGTATATCCATATTATCAATACATGCAATTTTTTTCCCCCAGCTGATGTGCCATTTTGTCTTACTTTTTTTTTTTTAATCAGTTTACCATCTGGAGTTGACCCTTGGATAAGACTTGCATGGATTCTAACCTCAGGAAATGGGTTGGGCAGAAAGCAAGGAGTAATTTCACGGTTGTGGGACCTTTAAAAATCCTCTACCCAATCTGCTTCCTGGGTCAGGGTTTTCTCACTCTCCCACAAGCCTTAGAAGCTATTGTCACTATCTCCTTGAATATCCACAGTGATGGGATACTACCTTCTATCATTTTAGTTATATTGAGCAGAACTCAACCCCACTATAACGTTTCTAGTTGGTCCTATTTCTGGCTCATGGGGCCACAAAAATTCCAATGAATTCTCTCTTCTGCATCACAGCTCATTAGACATTTGAATGAATGATGACACCCCTATGTGTGTTGTCCTCCTAGTTAAACATCCCCAGTTCTTTCAATTATTCCCCAATTGGTGTGAAGCCAAAGTGGGGGTGAATGCTGCTGTTTGGGGAGCCAGACCGAGCAAGCTTTATACCCTGACTCTTTCCGAGTAGCTAGGTACCCCTGACCAAGTCACGCAATCTTTCTGCGATCCTACTACTATTTTGTAAGATTGTTGAGAAGACTAAATGAAAGAATGTGTGTAGAGCATATGGTGTGACATCTGCCTCTGGGAGGGTGCTTTGTATGATGGTAGGTGCCAATATTGTTACAGGACCAGGGACAACTTATTTGCTGTCACTTCTCCTCCAGGAGAATTTTACATGAAAAAGAAATTGGGCTGAGATGTCTGGGAATAGAAAGAAAGCTGGGGCTGGTGTGGCCTGGCTAAAGGAGTTTGACAGAGAGGGTCTTGGAGTCAAAAAGGGGAGGAGAGACTAGTCACAGGAGGCCGAAGAAGATTCTGTAAAGTGAGGATGAGAATGTCTGCTCCACAGTGGCTGGCATTGTGAGGAACACATTGTATGGTGTGGCACAAGTGCTTTGTGGAATGAACGCTCCCCTGTGCTCCCAGAACACCTGGTGCTTCTCCATATTACATTATGACAATTTGTCAATGTGCTATTTACCCCTGAAGACTGTAAGTTCATAGTGGTGGGAGTATGTTGTTATTGTCTACCTAGCTCCCTCCTATTGGGGAAGGGCCTCTCCCTCATCCCAGGTGGTTCAAGTGGGACTGTCAGTTTCACCACCCTGCCTGCTGTGAGCCACAGAGCTGAGTTCGTGAGCCAGGCCTGACCAACCCAGGTACTCCATCCCTTTGTCCACAGGTACTGGTCTGGGGGCAGGGGGTATGTGGCCAAAGCAGGGACAGAGTCCTTCCATGTTATTTGGTCTATCAATGCTAGAAAAGATCAGTTTCTTTCTTTTGAATTATGAGTTATAAGAATATAAGCTTTGGGCTACAATACATTTATTCAATAAGTATTTATTGAGGGCCAAAATATCAGAGTCCAGTCATGGGAGGGTCCAGTCATGAGAACATATATCTCTGTAGATACTTTAAACAGAGGGAAATTAACATAGGAAAGTGGTTACATGGTGTTAGAAGGGCTGAGAGAACAAAAAAGAGACTTTGAGCTGACCTAGGGCTTAGTAGCTACTGGAAGAAGCTGCCAACCTAAGGCTGGGGGAGCAAAGGAGGGGAGGTGATGTTACCAGATTCACAACCTGGGAGGAGAGGAGGCCTGGACTCGTGTTTTGAGCCACAGAGGTTTCCCAGAGGTGGCCAGTGCTAAGACCACAGTGGGGACACTGCATGCTACTTGGGCAGTTGCTTGGGCTCTGAGGAAGTAGCTCCATCTGCAGGTGCTAGAAGTGCCCCAAACACCTGTTGCTCTCCATGCCTGCTGGAGGGATGCTAACAGAAGCAAGAATACAGCCTCTTCTCTTCTTCTGTCTTCTAGTCTCCCAGCAGTGCCTTATTGGTAGAGCCTATCCGAAAGCCAGCTGGGAAGAGAGTCTGGGAAATGTCGTTTCAGAGCCCAAGTCTCCCTGCAATCCATGGCAGAATAAAGCCAAGTGGAGATGGGGACTGAGAGCAATCAAGCAAGAGACTAGCTCATTGTGTGATGTACTAGATCTTGTCCTAGGGCCTGGAGGAACAGCAGTAAGCAAGACAGCCAGAAACCCCTCTCCAGTAACTTGCTTCTAGAGGGAATGGAGAGACAATAAAAAAGCAAGCTTACAAACAAACACGGTAATGCAGCAGGACACAAAGCATCTCTTGGTGTGGGTTCTCTGGAAGCTGAGCATGTGATGAGGATTGATATGCAAGAGATTTATTAAGGGAGTCCTCTCAAAAACACCTGTTAGGGAGTGAGGGAATGTGATGGTTAATTTTATGTCACCTTGGCTAGCCTATGGTGACTACTTGCTTGGTCAAAAACTAGTCTAAATGTTGCTCTCAAGTTATTTTTTAGATGTTGTAAAGTAAGGCAAATCACAACTAAAGCCAAAATGTTCATTATTTTGGATATTATTTTAGTTATACTAAGTTTCCATTTATATTGTCAGAGCTAGGGCTCAGACCCTCCAAAACCCATTGTACAGACTGGGTCCCCAGACCCCTCACGTGCAGGTCCATGCTAGATAATTGGGAAAGATTCCGGGAGCTGTTGGCAGATGACATGAGCTCAGTCCTTAGCTTCCTCAGCGGCAGCAGCTTATAGGTCTGGTAGCTTCCAGGTCGAGCAATGGCAGTGGCCTTGCAGAGGGTCCCGGGGGCACTAGCAGCAGCAGCCTCCAGCAGCAGTAGTGACTTCCCCATCCCCCCCCCCCGAAAGGGAGGGGGGGTGCTGTGGATCACAGCCACTCATCCTTATACTCAAGTCCATAACCCAGAACACCTGGGTACACATGCACCATTACACTAGATGATAACCAAGGAACACCTGAGCACATATGCCTGTTTACATCAAATGTTTGGCAACATTCTGAACATCTGAGGGGCCCTGACCATTTTTCCTATATTTTCCCAACAGATGTAATTAACATTTAAAATCAGTTGACTTTTAAGTAAAGCAGATTACCCTACACAGTGTAGGGTGGGCCTCATCCAATCAGTTGAAGGCCTTAACAGCAGAGACCGAGGATTCCCAAAGAAGAATAAATTCTGCTTCCAGACAGCAACACAGAAATTCCAGTCTTTTGAACCCAAGATTGCGACATCAATTTTTACCCAAATCTACAGCCTCCAGCACACTGACTTGCCCTATGGCTTTTGGACTTGCTGGCCCTGATAATTGCATAAGCTAGTTCTTTAAAATCTGTCTATCTCTCTTTATCTATCTATCTACCTTCCTACCTACCTACCTTTCCCATTGGTTCTGTTTCTCTGGACAATCCTGACTAATACAGAGAAGGGGAATAAGCAGAGCAAGGATGTGATTTCAGGCAAAATCTAGTCACAGCCTGATTCCTCAGGGAGCTCTGGAGTGTAAACTGCACTACAGAGTTTGCCCTGCCTTGAGGCAAAGCAGGTGGGCTATGTATACCTACATCAGTCAGTCCCCAGGCAATCCTCCAGAGAAGGCTGTGGGTGTGAGTTACATACCCTGATTATTGGGAATTTCTTTTTTCTCTCTATTTTTGAAAATGTGGTATTTTAATTCCAAAGGGTCACAGATACTCCTGGGAGGAATAACACAAGATTCTTTCATTATCCATTGACAAATTAGAAGGGATTTCTTTAATTAGAAAACTACCTGTGGGTCTTGAAGGATATGGGGCTTGGTTTAAGGACCTAGGGGGTCTGGTTTCAGGTTTCCAGGTTGGCTAACTCACCATGTGACCTTAAAAAAAAGTGCTTGCCTTCTTTGAACTTTACCTCCTGGGTATACCAGAGAGATAGTCAGGGCACTAATCCAGTTCTCCCACTTACACCCCCACATCCATGCCCTTTACTACTAAGTAACTGGTATTTCTTCTGGAAGCTTCCTTGCTCTCTCCACGAAGTTATACACGTCCTTCTCTGTTCTCTCCTAGGGTTCTGCATACCCTTTGTTATTACATTATTGCATTATCCCATAATGAACTCTTTACTTTGTAGGTGACCAACTATCCCAGTTTTCCTGGGACTGATGGGTTTCCCGGAACACCAGACTTTCAGTGCTAAAACTGAGGCAAGTTGGTCAGTCACCCTCCTTTTCTTTGTCTGCCACTGGCAATGAGTCCCTAGAGATATGACATCCCATTGTATTCAAATGGATGTAGGTTCTTGAGCATTTCTGACACAAAGCAGATGTTTAATTGCTTTTGGAGTTGTGGGGGTTGAGAAATAATATCCTCTTTTCTCCATTCAAATTCAGAACCCATTAAGGTAGACACACACAAAAGTCAGACACATAGAGACAAAAATGCCAGCTTTGTTAGTGATCAAAACTGATAGTAGAGAAGAAGGTTAGGTCTTCTAGGCAATAGGCCTTTAATACTTCACTCCTTAACTAGAGACTTACCCAATCTCAACTGCTTGTGGTCTTGGACCACTCCAAGCATCTGAGTGTCTGAGCACATGGAATGGAGCTAAAGGGATGCTCCCTGCAGGCAGGAAGATCCCAAAGGGAAGAACAAGAAGCTGAGCTGAGTGTGCAAAGCTTGTCTCCCAAACTCTCTTATTAGCTAAGTGACTCCTCCACTCTTTGAGACAACGGAGGGAAAGAGAGAGGGGGAAGTAGAGAGGAGAGAGTTACTCCAACTTTCCTCCACCAGAAAACCCAAAGCCAAGGGAAAGGAGAATCCAGAAGGATTGATCGAATGAATCAATCAATAAACAATTATTGCTAATGCTTCTCATTCTTCATCTACCATTTGATCATTTGTTGGGAAGTCTGGAGCTCTTGCAGGGTAGAGGCTGTCCACTATAACCATCATCACCAGGCCTGCTACAAAGTGCAGACAGCACGATGGACAACAGCATCAGCATGGTGACCACTGGCTGAGATACCCCTCAGTTGCTGATGTGACCACCTGAGAAGCCCGGTAAGCAGTTGTTCTGCACCCATCTCACATGAACTTCATCAGCTGCACTTCCTCAGGACCTGCCAGAGCCACATTGAGAAAGTAGTCATCGTCATTTTCAGGACTTTGCAGCTACTGAAATAAATCATCCACTGTCAAGAACAGAATATGCACACACTTGCTGAATAAAATATTGCATTTGCTTAGGATGGAGGAGTTTGATCTTGTTGGAATGGTAATGAAGGTGTGTAGATGCTTCAGCTCAAGCTGAAGGGTTTTTCTCTACATAAAGACAATAGTAACTGAGGTTATGTTAGGCCAGAAGCTATTTGGTTCAACCAAAGTCCTGCTCATTGGTTGATGTTCTGGTTCCCCAGCTCAACTTGAACTTTGTTTTCCAAGGGTAATAGGTAGGTCCTAATAAACCAGATGGACACACTCTGAATGGTACATTTTTCTTATACAGCCAAGTATAAAGTGGACAGGTTCTCACTTCGACCCAATGAATGCCTGTTATAGATTAATTTGATCCAGCAAGTGCATAAGAAAGGCTAGAGATGAGGCCCTTGCTGTCTTTGACAAGGCAAGCAGTGGTGGAGGGGAGGAGGAAGGGATTGGAGAGGGGGTTCTGGGAGGCAGCATGGTGACTACGCAGAGACATGGGCCTGGCAGTGAGGTTTCCATCAAACACTAATTCACTATAAACCACTGAACTAAGTGGACTATCTTCCAGCCCAAATAGAGCACCAAGAACCACCAGCCATCAAACATGTCTAATCTGGTGAAAATCTTCACTGAGGCTCTTTTAACAATGATTTTTCTGATAGCTCCATGTCTTTTATGTCTTCTTCCAGCAGGTGTTTTCTTCTGAGTATGGCATGTACGGAATATTAAAAAAGAAAGCAGCACAGTGACTCACAATTTAATATTTGCAGTGTGATTATCTATGACAGCCATCTTCTGAATTCTCAGATATTAACATTCCAAACCTCTCTCAAGTCATATTTCACAGCATCCCCAACACACATCCATTCATGAATAAGATTTCATTATTAAGAATTTCATCTCTCATAATGGATTTTTTTCTAACTTAGTTTCTATAGACAATGAGCTAAGATTACATGATTTATTACTTCCAGTTTTCTGGCCTTGTTCTGTTCAGCCTGTGTACTAATTTTATGGCACAGTGAATTTCTGTTTCTTTACCAGCTCCTTCCTAGAGTAGGAAAGACTACAGCCCTGACACCTTCAAAACAAACAAAAATCTCTAGGATGTGGTGACAAAGCCTTTCTCCTCGAACAAAAAGTTCATGTTCGTTCAAAACGTTATTATCCTATTCATGGACTATTGAAAATGGACTGAAGAAAACATCAGATGAATAACTGTACTGGTAGGAAATGGAGCAGACTGATAAATTCTTAATTAGCATCCATGAAGAGTAAACATCCTTGTGTAGTACACACCTAAGCAGGGTCTTAATAAGCATTGGATTCTGCTTAAAACATGTCTACTCATAATAGAGGCCTTTTCTATTGGTTATGGAATATATACTCATATGGAAACATATATTTGTTGTATGATATGTACATGTATGTGTGTATGTATGTGTTACTGAGCTCAGTGAAAAGAGAGAAAATACTTAGTGAGTATATTAGTTTCCTGTGGCTGCTATAACAAATTGCCACAAAGTTGGTGACTTAAAACAGCAGGAATATATTCTTTCACAGTTCTGGAGGCCTGAAGTCTGAAATCAGTATCACTGGGCTGAAATCAAGGTGTCAACAGGGTTGCATTTCCTCCAAAGGCTACAGGGAAAAATCTGCTCCTTGGCTCTTCCAACTTCTGGTAGCTGTCAGCATTCTTTGGCTTATGGGTACATCTTTACATCACCTTCCCCTCTGTGTGTGTGTGAAATCCCTCTTTGCCTCCCTTTTATGAGTATATATATGATTGTATTTAGGGTCCACTCAGATAATCCAGAATAATCTCCCCACCTCAAGACTCCTAACTTAATAGCACCTGCAAAGACTCATTCCCTTTCTTTTGCCATATAAGGTAACATTCACAGATTCCAAGATCAGGACCTGGATATCTTTTGGAGGGCCATTTCTCATCCTACCCCACTGAGCTTGGCACCACACACTCTGCACCGTTTCCTGACCTATATCTGTATACCTGTGCTTCGTCCCACAAGCCTTACATGAGGAACATGCAATAAGAAAAGACCTTGGGCTCAGATCAAGAAACTTGAGTCCTTTAAGTTACCAGCACAGGTGCCATCATCCTCCTTTTCTGAGCCCAGAGAAAACATTGCTAATTGGTCACAGCACTAGTTCTTGATGAACCCCTGGACTTGACCTCAGAATCTTCAATAGAGTGTTCCAGGAAGTCAATGTGAGTTGAAGCCTGTTTTATATCCCTATCTTGAACTCTCAGTTTCCTCATCTGTAAAATGGGAATACTCCATGCACATCTACTTCTTAGGGACAGTATAAGGATCAAATGACATAATGAATGGGAAAAAAACTTATGAATACTAAAGCAGAGGACTATAGAAGATGTTATATCCCCAAAGGAACTCACAGTGAGACTTTCTAGGAGACCTCTGCTTAGGAAGGTAGTGGGCTCTCAGTGCAAAGATTGTGAAGGCCAGGTTCAAGGTAGTGAGCCTAGATCTGATCTATAGATGATTACTCTTCCCTTTATTCATCCAATAAAATAACACAAGCAAATACAGCCTAAGCATTCAGTAAGAATAGCTTAAAAATAACATCATTGAGCATGTAAATTGTGCATTAATGTCTTGCCTGGCTCACAGTAGCCATCTGGTATTTGTAAGCCTAAAATCAGGGCTATACACTTGCCAAGTGTAGTGGATTGAATTATGTCCCTCCAAAACTCATTAATGCTTGAATTGTGTCCCCCAAGTTTTATGTATTAGAAACTTAACCACCACTGTGACTGTTAAGAGGGTGGGAAAACCTATTATGATAATTGAAAGGGGGAGCCTTGAAGAGGTGATTGGACTGTAGGACCATGCAGTAGTGAATGAATTAAAAATGGTGGTCAGGAGCATGGTTCTGAGGGCTTTAAAAGAAGAAGAAAGTCTGTCTCTCTCTTGTTCTGCTCTCTCTGTTTCCACCATCTTGCAATGTGAGACCCCTAGGTCACTCTCGTCACCACCAGATGCACTTTGGACTTCCCAGCCTCAGAAACTGTAAGCAATGAATTTCATTTTCTTTATAAATCACCCAGTTGCAGGTATTTTGTTATAAGCAACAAAAACAGACTAATACACCAAGCATCAAGGCACCCCCAAATCTGTCTTTTTAACTGTTATCAATCCTTGAAGGACTATTGAAAATGCACCCCTCTAAGAAGTCTTCCCTAATATGACAGGAAGTGCTCTTCCTCAACTCTAAACCCCAATGTCACTTTGCGTATGCATTTCAAGATCCGCTTAGGGTAAGAACAGGGACAACATTATCCCTGTCTCCATAAGTGTTTAATGGGTTCTTGCAGAAAAGGCTCTGAGTCAATACTGTAAATCCTCCTCCAAGATTTCAAAGTGTCTCCTCTTTTCTCTCCCGCCTTTAAAGTCAGAAGACTCCCTCAACATTTCAGTGACTTGCAATGACTCTGGCTGGGCTGCTTTTACTTGGAATCTGGTTCTAGGTTTGGCTCTGTTACAGACCAGCTGTGTGATCTTGACATGCTCTAAGACTCAGCTTCCTCCTTTATATAATGGACAGGGGTTAGAACACCTGCCCTCCCTGCCTCTAAGGGTTATAGGCAATGACTAAAAACACAGCTTTGTTGCATGCAGACTGCTCCACATCTCAGCTCATTCACATTTTAGCTGTATGACTTTGGGAAAGTTGTTAAACATCACTGAGCCTATTTTTTCACCTGTTAAATGGGAATGTTAATACCTACTATATTAATCTGTTACTGTTGCTTATAACAGAATATCTGAAACTGGGTAATTTATAAAGAAACAGAATTTATTTCTTACAGTTTTGGAGGCTGGGAAGTCCAAGGTTGAGGGGGTACATCTGCTGAGGGCCTTCTTGGTGGGTACTCTCTACAGGGTCCCATAGCAACACATATGGTATCATATGGTAAGGGCTGAGCAAGAAAGTATTTACATGCTCCCTTGCTCCCCTTATAAAGCCACAAGTGCCCCTCGCATGATAAGCCATTTATCTGATAACCCATTCATCTGTTAACCCATTTGTCTATTAATCCACGAATGGATTAATCCATTCCGATCACCTCCCAAATGTCCCACCTTTCAATACTGACACATTGGGGATCAAAATTCCACATGAGCTTTGGAGGGGACATTCAGACCATAGCACCTACCTTCTAGGACTGTTAGTAGGGGTAATACATGTATAATGCTTAGCACAGTACCTCACATCTAATAAGTGCTCAATTTAGTAAATGTTGTTATTTTAAAGGAACTGCTTTAGTTGAAAGAGATAGTATTGTCAAACAGGAGGCACAGCTAGGGGGACTGGGACCAGACAGGGAGCTCTGGAGCAGGCATGTGTGAAAGTCTAGGCAGTTGGTTCAGGAAGGAGTGGTCTTGCAGTCTGAAGTTCAAACAAGGATGCTTGTGTTTTGGAATAATAATAACAGTCTACACACATGATGGAACTGTCCCAGGAATTTGCATACACAAATATATTTAACCCCCTCAGCAATCCCATTGATAAGGTATTATTATCCTCCTTTTACAAGTGAGGAAAAAGAGGCTTGGAGAGGTCAAATGATTTGGCCAAGGTCACATAGATGATTAAGGCTTTGAACCCAGGTCTGTCTGAGATCATAGCTCCTGTTGTTAAGTACAAGGTAAAAATTTAAGTGTAAAGTTCCTAGCACTATGCTGGTCACCAAACAGGTGTCCAGCATGTGTACTTTCCTGGCCCCTGTGGAGGAGTAAGAGTATGGTTGGCACCATGCTGGGCCAAGCCACCATCCAACCTCATGGGGAGAACCTTAGGGAGGTGGATGTTGCACAAGACAGGTGGTAGTGAGCGTGTTAAAATGTGACTCTTCGGCCGTCTTTGAGCAAGAGGTGAAATACAAAGTGAAGCTGTTCCAGGTTATCTAAAATTAGCTAGTAAAACCTCGCTGAGAATAAAAACCTCCAGGTGTCCCATATTCTAAGTTCAAAGCCAACCATTCCCACTCCTGTAGGATTGATTGACAGGAACGAGGCAAGCAGAACCAGCATTATCCTCTACCCTGCCATCACCACCCCCAACATGGGCAAGATAAGGGGAGGCGTGGGAGTGAGAAGAGAGTGGTGCTTAAAAAGAGAGGTTAGCCCCTTTGCTCCCCTCCCCATGGGAAGCAGACAGGTCTCTTGACTGGTTCCCCTCTCTGCAGCAGAGGGAGGGAGGCCCTGCATATTGGTTGAGAATGCATTTGGATGTAAGTTACAGAAAATATGACTCGAAGTGCCTTGAGCTGGTGGTTGCTATATTGATTCATGCTGGGCATGCCCAACCATGCCATCAGGGACCCAGGTTCTTTCTTTATGTTCCACCACCCTTCACGTGTTGATTTTCATCCTCTAGCCTGTCACGTTATAGTTGCAAAAAGGCTGTTGCACTTCCAGATTGTCTCCTGTTTCAGGTAAGAGGAAGGGGGAAGAGGAAAGCCTTGGGAGCTTGGCCTCCTGCCCCTGCCCCCTACACATACTTCTTATGTTTTCTTGGCCAGAGCTGGTACATTTGTCTGCTCTTAGACCAATCAGTGGCCAAGGGGCATAACAGAACTGTGACTGGTTGACCAATCAAGAGTCATCCCTTTGAGCTGGGATAAGGGACTACCCTCCGTATAACATGGGGTCTCTAGCCACTACCTGTAGGAACCGGAGAAAAGGAGGTGGAGAGTTATTGGGCAGGCAATGGACAGGATCTGACCCACCTCAAGGGAACCAATAAAAATATCCAGTGTCCATAAAAGGGGGAGACTGGCATCACATTCCCTAGCTGGATACTTGCTAGGTCCCAGTCTGGACACTCGCCTGCCCCAGTGCTACCAGATTTTGAAAAAGAACACTGAAGAGAGCTGGGAAAGGCCAGGCAGAAAGAGGGCAGGGACCGATCCCTCAAATTCCAGATTGTTGAGAGAGAAGGAAGATGATTCCCCATCATGCCCAAGTGCCTCAGAGATAAGGTCCAAAAAGGACAGATGAGATTGGGGTTATGGGCTTGTCGGGACCTCACTGGTGCAGCAAAGAACCAGCTAGCATCCTGGGAACACAGTGTGAACTGAGACTGCATGACCAAAGAAGTTATGATTTGTGGAGGAAGACGCAATTTTAAAAGACCCCACCCTCTGACTAACTTCTCTGTGTCCTATGGTTATGTGTTCACACAGTCTCCTTCAATGCCTTTCCATCATGGTTTTAACCACCATCATACCAATATAGTACCTTCATATTCAGGGAACAATTCTCTCCCTGTTTTCCTCACCCTGCACCCCAGTCTCCAGCCATATTTCTGGACCCAGCCTGATATGAGTCAAGAGAATGGGCAATGTGCTTATCAAGTACAAGGTGGAGACCCCAAATGCAGTAGCAATCAAGGACTTAGTCTTAGAAGCTAGACAGGATCCAGGTTAGAAGCACAGAAGTCCGAGGTCAGCTCCTTCCCTGCACAAGGCAGCACTTTCCTGATGAGAGTCAGGCTGGAACAAGTCTAGCTGTAACACAAGGCTAACTGAGATAAATGCTCTAACAGGATAATGCTACTTTATAGATGAAGAAACTGAGGCTCAGAGAGGTTACATGACTTGCCTGAAGCTTGTACAACCTGTAAAAGACAGAGTCATTCATCATGTCGAGGTCTTTTGGGGTTGCATCCTTGGCCCTCTCTGCCACATCATGCTACACTGAGATTCCAGGAAAGGAAGAGGTAGTCTCACTTCATTCCCTCCAGCATTTTCTGTCTCTAATGGATTTTGGTACCACTGTTCAGCCCATTCGGCATCTCTATGGAAGAGCCTCACCTTACCTTTCAGACCTTTCCTCCAGAGAGTCCTTACTGCCCACCAGGAGTCTGGAGGGGGGAGGGAGCAGCTATGGGGCGAACAGGAAAATTTAAGGGATACATTACTGCAGGTATGTAAACTGGTACACGTTCTCTGGGAAATGGTAGCAATGTGTATCAAAAGTCTTAATGGGCCGAGCCCGTGGCGCAGTTGGTAGAGTGCTGCGCTGGCAGCGTGGCGACGCTCCCACCGCGGGTTCGGATCCTATATAGGACTGACCCGTGCACTCACTGGCTGAGTGCCGGTCACGAAAAAACAACAACAACAACAACAAAAACAACAACAACAAAAAAAAGTCTTAATAACATGGATGTCCTTGAATGCAGCAATTCCGCTACTAGAAATTTATTCAGAGGAAGTACTCAAACAGGTATATAAAAACACAAACAAGTGCAAAAAACAAAATGCAAAAAAGCCTAACAGATCTTAGTAAGGTACTAGGTAAAGATGATATATTCATACCATGGAGTACTATGCAATTATTCAAAGTGATGGTGTCAATCTATATTTATTGTATGTAAATAAATAGCAAGATAAACAAAAAAAATAGGCTGTATGTATTGTATGATCCCATCTTTTGAAATAAATTATATTTGGGTGTGTGTGTTTTTGTATACAGTGTGAATGCTCCTAATTGACCTCCAACCACTTAGTTGACTCACCAGTTGAGTCAAGCCTCCTCCTTGCATCTGGAAAGCCTCCAAGGCTCATGCTCAGGCCTACGGAAGGTTCTGGAAAAGCTGGCCGCCTTTGCACCTACGCCCTTCTGCTCCCACCAGATGGCTTGTGTGCTTAGCAGGAGTGAGTTGCACAGTTCTCCATGAAGTTCTCTTTATGCCCAATTTACTTACTGTTGGAATTTCATAGTTAAATGTTATATAATTTGAAAAAAAGAATGAAAACAAAAAAGTTATTTAAAAAACTAAGTTGAATGGTTTGAAAAATTCAACTGCTATTGTATTGTGGGTAGGTGAGATAGCTATAAATGCTGGGAGTAATAAAAATTCAAGATTCTCCTCTCAGAATACTTCTCAGATGTTTTTAAGTTGTCTTTCTTCTTCAAAGAAGCCAAAATAAGGATTTGGAGACAAAATATTATGATGTCTTTATAAGAAAGACAAAGGTGGACTCTCTCAGGCAGACTGATAGTCCCATAAAAAGCTATATGAAAACATTGATGTATTTCAAGTTAAAAGATTTAAAGTATGTATATATCTAATTATTATTGTTTCTTGTTTCCACTAAGTTTTTTGCTTAACCCAGTAAATAGTGGTCTCAATACCATCAGATACAATATAGATCTAGAAAAAGGAAAGATGCAGTGATATATCTGGAAGGATGTGGTGAGATGATGGTTCATTTTTACTCTCTTCTTTATACCTTTCTACACTTAAAAAACATAAAGATGTATTATTTTTATAATCAGAAAATGCCATGAAACCATCACCATTTGGGGAAGGGAAAGCAGAAAGATAAACTTCAAGATTGAGGGAACATAATCTTATAATCTATAAGCGTCTTGCTGACGCTTCCAGGATGCTCCGGGAGACGCTGTCCATCTTCCCCTGGTGACTTGTTCCGTTTGGATTATTTTGTTATATATCCTAATAGAGAAATGAGTTTGGCTCCTTGGTTCTTTCCCATCCTGAGGTCAGGTGACGTCAGCCTTCAGGCATCTCAACATATTAATTGCGATGGGAACAGAGCACCGGACTTGGGACTAGAGCAGGTTGTCTCCAGGGTGGAGTGATGGGCACTCCCAGGTAACATCACAAGCTGAGGGAACCATGAGTCGGCCAGATCGTAATCAGGACGCAAAACGGGAGGAAGCAATTCCAAGTATCTCAAATTGTTTTCGTCTCGCAGAGGTTAGAGCAAGATGCCAACGGTCTTTATTTTTTATAAATATATTTATCTTTCCCTATAAACCTTAAAATAATTATTATTATTCATTCTTGGCTTAATGCTAGAAATATTTGTTGAAAACCAACTTTCACTAAAATGGGTAATTCTAAAATTTTACTAAAGTTGTTCAAAGTCTGGTGTAAAAAAAAATGGAAACAAAAATTGTTTCAAAAATTATTTCCATGCATTTCCACAATACCCTCTACCTCAGTGCTGGAAAGGCTGGGACAACCTGCAATTTAAAAACCCTTTCAGTGTCGAAGTCCCACCCTTGGAAACAGGATTGCTAGTTATTCAGGTACATTCTGGGGAGATGGAGTTAGGAGCAGCTCAAAGAGAAAAGGCGGAGGAGGACTATGAGGCCACGTGGCACTTAACAAATTCTAGAGGCAGCATTGGCTGTGTGAATGAGCCACAGGTTTGAATCCAATTTCATCACTCACCAGTGCATATTGGGCACCTTACCCTTTCTGAGCTAGACTGTAAATATCAAAAAGGCAATAACCATTTATCTACTTTTGTATTCCCAGGCACAGTGCTTGGTATACAGAAAGCACTCAATAGATGCGTTGAATAAATGAACAAACAAAAGGCACTTAGCACAAGCTAGATATTTAATAAGTATTCCTTTGCTTCCTCCTTCCCCATCCACTTTTTAACGACTTATTTTGAAATAATTATACACTCACAGGAAATTACAAAAATAGTATAGAGAAGTCCCATGTACCCATCAACCAGCTACCGGCAACGGTGACATCTTACATACCTATGATGCATCACCAATTGAGTGGCACAATACAGTGTCACCAGTTTCTGCAGGCACTCATTTGGTTGGTATGTCTTTACATATGTATAGATTAGTAAAACCACTGCCACAATCAAGACGGAATTGTCCAGCACCACAAAGGAGCTCTCTAGTGCTGCCCGTTTATAGTCATGCCCCTCCATGCCTTCCCTCACCCCTGGCAATCATTCATCCCTTCTCCATCTCCGTAATTTTGCCATTTCAGTAATGTTTTATAAATGGAATTGTATAGTATCTGACTTTTTGAGATTGGCTTTTTTTTCACTCAGCACAGTACTCTTAAGATCTATCCAAGTTGTTTCATGCATCAATAATTCATTCCTTGTATTACTGGGAAGTATTCCATGGTATAGATGTACCACAGTTTGTTTAACCTGCACCCACTGAAGGACACTTGGGTTGTTTCCAGTGTTGGACTATTATAAATAAAGCTGCTATGAACATTTGTGTACATGTTCTTGTGTGAACATCAGTTTTCATTTCTCTGAGATAAATGCCCAGGATTATTGGGTCATACAGTAAATATATCTATAAATGTTTAAGAAATTGCCAGACAGATTTCCAGAGTGACTGTACCATTTTACATGACCACCAAGAATGTGTGAAAGATCCAGTTCCTCTACATCCTTGACATCATTTGCTTTATTGGTATTTTTTATTTTGGCCATTCACATTTCCCTAATAACTAGCGATGCCAAACATCCTTTCATGTGTTTATTTGCCATCGGCATATCTTCTTTAGTGACGTGTCTAAGTCTTTTTCTTGTTTTCTAATTGGACTGTTAAGTTTAGAGAGTTTTTAATAACAAGCACTTTGTCAGATATGTAATTTGCAAATATTTTTCTTTCAGTACTTTTCATTTCATCCTCTTAACTGAGTCTTTAACAGAGCGAAAGTTTTTAATTTTAATGAAGTCCAACTTTTTTTTTTTTTTTGGATTGTGCTTTTTGCTGCCATGCCTAAGAACTCTGCTCCTAACTTGAGATCACAAACAGTTTCTCCTGTGTTCTCTTCTAAAAGTTTTGTAGTTTTGCATTTTACATTTAACTCTATGATCTATTTTGAGTTCATGTGCAAGGTATGTTAGGGCTAGGTCAAGGTAGGGCTAGGTCAAGGTGCATTTTATTGTCCATTGATGTTCTGTCCATTTATTTCTGCCAAGTGGAAATAATCACTGAGTTCTCACAGGAGTCACAGAAGTAAGAGAATACATAAGGAGGAGGGATGTCTGAACAGCCCCTTAGAGGAAATTAATTACCCTCTCAGTTGCATCTGAGTTTAATGCTATGGAAACCAAACATTTCACCAGTAAGTCTTTCTTCTGTAATCATATTGTGCAACTAAATACCGTTCATACTGGATCCTCAAGGAAACTTCTGCTGCCCGTTGCATCATAGAGCGAATTTCTGTTGGAAGCAGGAAGGGAACATCGGAAATTCCTGTTACACATCATAACGTATCATTTAATGGTAGGAGAGGATGTGTCTTATACAATCATAGTCCCAATGGCCCATGGTGGAAATGACCCAAACTCCCTTATACAGCCTCTCTGCAAAGGACAATCTTTTATTCAACAAATATATATCGAGTAGCTACTATGTGTCAGGAACTAGGCAACAATGATGAGAGTGAACAAAACAGACATGGTTCCTGCCCTCTAGTGGAGGAGGATGGGTGGAATACAATTATATAGACATATACAGTACTGCCTGCCAAAAGCTAGTGAGAGGATGACAGAGACACCTAATCCAGACTCGGTAAATTGGAAATGCTTCCTGGAAGAAGTGACACTGAAGCTGAGACCTAACACATGAATAGCAGAGAACTAGGTGGAGTGGAATGGGTGGGGTGGGGGTAGCAGTAGGAAAGAAGAGTCTTCCAGGCAAGGGGAAAATACATGTGCAAACACCAGGGGAGCGAGTGAGTGTGGTGGGACATGGAATCTCAAGTACCCAGTGTTGCTGGTGTGTAAGGTGCAAGGGGAAAGGGCAAAGGATGAGGCCGGCTAGGTAGGGCCATAAAGGACCTTGAAGGTGACGGTAAGGAATTAATTCATTTCACGAGGGCAATAAGAGTCCACTAGAGGACTTTGAGCAGGCATATAACAGATCCAGATTTGTATTTTAGAAATCTCCCTCTGGCAACACAGAGGCAGATTGGCAGGAATCTAGGAGGTAGGCTGGGGTATTGGTTAAGAGGCTGTTGCCAGAGATGATGGAACAAGAATGGGGGCAGTGGGGGTGGAGAATGGTTGATGAATTTACATTGGGGTACAATCTAAGGCTTAAGGAGAAGGATGAGGTTTTAAAGATCACTTTGAGAAATGGGGGGAGAGAGTTGTGCAGAGAAACAGGAGAATTGAGGGGCTGTGTTGAAGGAACAGTTGAGGTTGGCATCTTTGCTTGGACATTGCTAATGAGGAAGAGCCGGCTTATTTCTCCCCCTTATGACCCTTCCGTGTTTGACAGTCCCGCTTGAGCAGAACTCTGCTTCTTGTAACTTCACTGCCATGGTCCAGCTTTGGCCCTCAGGGACCACACAGAACCCATCCACCTCTGCTAGTCCACAGCAGCCCTTTGACCGTCTTACAGGCATGGGTCACATTCTCTCCAGCTTTCTTTTTTCCACTTACTCACCCCCATTTCCTACAGCCACTTCCCATTTAGCATGGTTTCCTGACCCCTCCTCTTTCCAGCAGCCCTTCCTCCTCCCACCTGTAACTGCATCATGCGGTCTGGCTGGTGAGCTCGGTTGGTTAGGGCATGGTGCTGATAACACCAAGGTCCCGGGTTTGATCCCTGTACTGGCCAGATGCAAAAAAAAAAAAAAAAAAAGATGATCATGTGGTATCTGAATGCTACACAAAGTCTGATCGGCCAGAGAACAGTGAGTACAACCCCCACCCCACCTGGAGGCTGGAATTCTACCTCTAGCATCCACATACACTTCTGCCCTTTTCAGGGAAGCCACCTCCCTTCTCTGAACATTTGAGCCAACCAACATCCCTCAGTGAGATCTGTGGTCACCTGGGGCATTGGGTACAGGCCAGGGCCCAGAATCCCAGTTGGGAAAACAGGTTTGATGAGGCCCTCACTGACTCACCCTTCAGCAACAGGCAGCAGGGCCTGGAAGCATGTGACATAGCCTCTCCAGGAAATGGACTTCCTGCCTTTTCTCCTCTGGTGAGAATCAAGGCACCAGCAACTATTTACTGACCACTGCTAGGTGTGTGGCTTGGGGAGGTGGGGGTCGGCATGGGGGGGACTGGAAATACAGAGGTGGAACACTGGTCTGTCTTTAAGAAGCGTGCAGCCTTATCGGGAGAGAGGATATAGAAGGGGTGGTCAGAGGAGATGGGCACAGCTGGGTTTGAAGCACAGGGGGAATATCAGCTGGTGAGGAAAAGGACTGTTCTAGGATGGAAAAGGTGCAGCGATCAGAGTGTCTGAGGTGGACAGGAAGGAAAGGAGAAGAAGACACTGTGGTCAGGGCAGAGACTCTGTATATGTGAACATTGGCAGAACATGCTGCAAAGATAGATTGGAATCATATCGGGATGCCAGCTATGGAGGCTGGACCTCTCCTACAGGCCAGGAGCTGCCAAGGATTGAACTAGAGAAGGAGATGATTAGAGTAGTGGATGGCTTGGTTTCTGCATCTGGTGAAGCTAGATTGATGAATCCTACATTCTGCTGTTCCCAGAACAGAGCTCCATAATGTCCAGGGAGGACAAAACCCTTCCAGGAGTGATCAGGGAACCCAGAAAGGAACCTGGCTGGCCTAACTTCAGCTCACTTTCAGGTGATCTTTTCAATAGCTCTTCCTAGGAAGATATAGACAGGAAAAAACAGTGAATTATTCAAATGAGTGGCCTGTGAAGTGCTTTGAGCAGCAATAGTAAAAGCTGGAAGCTGGGAGCAGAACTGCCTACACAATTTTCTGGGCCCCTTGTTCACAAATCATTGTGAATTTCAAGATGGCAACATTAAGCCAAGTACAGGGCCCTTGTCAGCATAGGGTCCCAGGTAACTTCACAGGTCGCATGCTCATGATGCTGGCCCTCTCTCAGGGTAAAGATGAGGGCAGGTTCTTATCCAAATGCTCAGTGAGTCTGCAGGGGGCTCCCACACTCAGCTGGCTCACAGCTAGGTGTGTCCCTCTCTGCCCTGGGCAGGTGGTAGCCTGGCATTCCAGCTCACACAGTCACCTTGTGGCTCTTGCCCTCATGAGAAGAACAATAAGCAAGGAACAGGAAATCTGAATTCCAATCCTAGTTTTGCTTCAAAATTAATGTGAGCCATTTAACTATTGGACCTGGTTTTCTGGCTTATATTATATGTTCAGTGAGTATTGTTTCTTTTCCTTTCCAAAAAGAAGGCCCAATTCTAGGACCTTTACTGCATGGTCTCTTGCTAGAGTATTTGAAAGAAGGCACGGGTAGCAATGACGGGCCTTTGGTTGCAGAAAGAACTCAGTGAAGCATATTTGTATCTCAGAGCAAACTCCAGGTCTTTTTTGCATCCCCAAACCTTCCTATTTCACTATAAAAGTCATCTCTGGTCATTCTCTAAGGCACGTATTTGAGGAGACTTCAGATCTATCTTTAGCTATTCTGCCAACTCTCTGTAGGCCCACAGGCAACTGACTTCCTCTCTCTGTGCCTCAATTTCCTCTTCTGTAAATGTGAGAATAAGACTCTAAAGTCCGTTTCAGCTCTCATGTCTGCATTTCTTCAAGTCTGTGAAGTAACTGGTCCAGCACATAGCATTACATGGTGTTGGGATGAACTGTCCCTGTCCCTAGGAGGTAAGCTCAGTGAGGTCAAAGATGATGTGTGATCCATCTCTGAATCTCCAGCACCTGGCACAGTGCCTCACACCCAATTAAGAGTTGAATGGACAGAGCTATAAATGGATGGACAAGGTCTTTGGGAGCCAAGGAAGTGACAACAGGATGCAATCCGAAGCCCGGCCCGAGGGGAAGAAAGAGAACCAGGGCAACATCATACAAGGGAGATTGAGTACTTGGTGACCAACACCTCAAATAATATAAAGACAACAAGAAATTTTAAGGCTAAAAAAAGACAAAACAGTATCACAATTAGGAGGTCACTGGTGACCTCTGAGGTAAGTAGGCTGCCAAGAGTTAAGGAATGGGTGGACGATAAAGAAGTGTGAACAAGCATAAATGAGTCTTTCAAGAAATTTAGTGGAAGAAATGAGAAAGATAAGGTCACCAGGCACATGGCAAAATCAAAAGAAGAATCATTGCTTGTTTATTAGGTGTTTGCTTTAAGAGGAGACCCAAAATATTTGTTAACAAAGAGGAAGGAGTGAGGAAGGAAAGAGCTGAAGATTTTATAGAGGGAGAGAGAAGGCAATTGGTGAATTTATGTCCTGGAAAAGTCAGGAGAGAAACAGGACCAAGAGCACAGTTCTTTTGCTCCCCAATCTCTGCCACCTGAATCTGACAATTCTATCACCAGGTGCTGCAGAGGAAACCCAAACAGAAGAAAGGGGCTGGGAAAGGTGACTTTTAAGGTCCCCTCCCATCAATTCTGTGACCACCATGTTCATGTACTCTTACTGTGCCGTGTGGTCCGCAAGCAGATGATGGCAGACAATGTGAAGAACATCTTTGAAATACAGTCTAGTACCTGTGCTTACCCTCACCTACCGACACCAGTAACCGATCAAAGAGGAAATGAGCCCTTTAGACATACTCCACCTGTTTTGGAATGTGGTCCAAGGAGAGAGAATGGCATGGCAGAAAAAGTGCCAGATGGGGAATCAGGAGTTCAGAGCCAGTCTCTCCTTGTAATTGTTTAATGTGCCCTTGGGCACATCGCTTCTTCTCTGAGTTGTAGTTTTTCTTAGAAAAATGGGAGTTTGAAATAGATGACTAGTTTATTTCTACATGCTCAGCTCTCGAGCGTTATAGAGTCATCCTGAAAGAGTTGGCTCACATCTCTGTGGTTCTTGAGCAGCTCTGTGCTTAATGCGGCCCCTGAGGTACAAGGTACAAAACAGGTCTCACAAGGGTAGTGCAAATAAGTCCTCGCTGGTAACTCTTATTCACGTTACTGGAGAGCTCACAGTATTGGCCTCAGCTCCAGCAGGAAAACCCACATGCTTGTCAATGACAGTCTGGCCCCTCCCACTTGGTCTGTGGCATAGGCATGACCAGATCATGTTTGGCAAAGAAGGGTGCGCTGATGACACTGCTGGAACTCAGTATTACCTTGGGGGACTGAGTTCCTGACAGAGTTCCAAGTTCTGGGTTCGTAACTTGGTTTGCCCTTTGTTGAGCAATCTCCACATAGGAGTAAAAGAAGGTGAAGGTACCTCTGTCATTAAATATTCATACATCACGACGAATTAAACACTCATTAATTCATTGAAAAATGTGCATCGAGAACTTCTATATACATTAAATGTATGTGGGATGGATGGATGGATTATGGATTATGGATGAGGATGGATTATGGATTAAGGAGGGAGCTTGACAATAAATGAGGAGAACCAGGTTTTGGTCCACAACATCACTCATCAGCTTGGCATATGAGCAAAGATGTTTTCAGTTTCAAGTGTCAGAAACTTAAGTCAAAGTGACTTACAAGGGAATTGACTAACACATCTGAAAAATTATCAAGAGTTTGCAAAAGCCCCTCTCTATCTCATGGCTCTGGTTTCTTCCATGTTAGCTTCATCCTTTGGTAGTCTTTCTCCACTCAGTGGCCAGGCTCACCGTCAGCAGCTCCAGCTTACATTCTTCTAGCTTTGCAACCCCAAAGGAAAGATTGTCTTTCCCCTAGGAGTTCTAGAAAAAGTCCTCAAGAGGGTTCTCACCAGCCCAGCTTGGGCCATGTGCTCATCCATGAACAAATCCTGTGGCCAGAAGGGCACAGTGCTCTGACTGGGTCTGTCATGGGCCCATCCACAAAGTCTCGATGTGATGTCATTTGCAATAAAACTTGTGGACTGAGTGTGAGGACAGAGTGGCATTCCCAGAAGAGAAAGGAACATATGCTGGTCAGGCAAAAAACTCAGCTGTCCTCTTGCTGAGTGACTACAATACAGACCTTTCCCGCTGGGAATCTCTCAGTTCCTTCCTCTGACCACCCTCACTGCACAGGCTTCTTGTGATGTGAAAGCCCTTTGACAAGGTGAGGGACTTTTCTTTTCACTTGTCCTTTTTTTAGCACTCACCATGGCTACTCCACCCTCTTGACGCCGTCCCCAGCATTTGGCCTCCAGATGCCTCCCTTTTCTGACCTATGTCACTTAACTTCTCATGCCCCCCAACTTGACAACTAATCATTAGGTGTATCTGAGGCAGAAAAAGTGCCCAGACCTTTGTCAGACCCAACGAGAAATACTGCAATGAGTAAGATCCTCTCTCCATACAGGGAACTCCCCATTTAGTCATTGACAAATATCCTTCTTGCACTGTTCTCTCATTTCTCTCTGTGTAAATCTAAGCTTCAACACAAAACTACCAGCACCTCAGCAGCAAGGCTGTATCTCATCCTTCTCTCATGTCGCCTACATCCCTCCAGACCATTTTATCTACTGGGAGGAGCAGTCAAGAGAACTAGGGTCTGTGAAGCCCCCATGAGTGAAATGGTGGGAAGCCCTATCCCATAGGTGCCAACCTTCCTGCTAAAGGACCCAGCAGCCAGGGAAGTCTTCCTCTTTGCTATCTCACATCACCAGCCTTGCTTTCCATGCTGTCTCACCCTGGGGTCCTTGGTCACCACATTATTACACCCTCACCCCCAGCTTAGCAATGACTACTGTCTTGGGCTCCTGCAGTCACCAGAGCTGTGTGGCCCTGGTTGTCCTTTGAGTCTAGTCATCTCCAAGCAGAGGAAGGAAAGGATCCTTGGCCAGGAACAGCATAGTGACTTCACAATCTGTTGCTTTAGTCAAAAAATATGTTATGGGCATCCACCATTCTGTGCCTAGCAAATGTGCAGGGAAAGAATGGTGAATAGGCAGCCAGAGTCCTGTCCTCCAGAAGCTCACAGGCCACCAGGAAAGTCTATTGGCCCCTCACCCAACCCCGGGCAGTGAAGCTTCTTGGGCTCCATAGTGATCCCATCTATCCACTCATTGGAATAAGGACGATAGGAACTTAGTAGCTGTACACTAGTGCCTTGATGGAGGGGAATAGGGAAGCAAGGAGAGGGGTGACCCCACGATAGCTGCTCAAACTATCTTTCTATTCATTTGTCAATCCGGTTCCTGGACCAAGCATATGCACCCAGACTCACTCTCCCTCCACCTTCTGCCAGGGAGGCGTTGGGCAGCCATTGGCCACATATTGGGGCATTTGAGCCTTGGCTTGAGCCATTTGTTTAAAGCAGCCAATTGGGGCCCTCCTGGGAGGTTCCTGTGATCCTTGCTGCTTCCACCAAATCTGCAATGGGCACACTCTGCAACGCTTGCTTCACTTCCATCCTTCACATCAGCCAGCACAGATCTGTATGCTGAAGACCAGCTCAAAGGACAGCTCATGAATAAGTCTAAAGTGAAATGAAGCAAATAGAATTGAACTGAGCCACATTGAACGACCCTCTCCTAGGCATTCACAGACAGAAGTTGATTTTTTAAAAAGGAGCAACATTTCCTGATCCCTCTGCTCTTCGCTGAATATTCCGTGAACTCCCTCCGAAAGTGAGCAGTTCCCTGGCATATTTCTGCTCTTCTCTCCTTTGAACTCAGAGCTGAAATTAATCCCAGGATCTCAGCCCCTTTTCTCTCTCCCCAACCTCTTCTTTCTGATGTTAAAATCAATCTCTGCCTTTCATATCCACACAGGGAGCGGGTGGGGCTCGGCTAATGAATGTTTGAGAAGTCCTTTGAGATCTTGGATGAAAGGCACCTTATAAAATACAATTAAAAATAATAGGGGTAATTACTAACTGGGCTAGTCCTTGTAGGATAATTAGAGAGTGTTCCTCTGGCAGATTCTGAATTCATGCAGAAATGCATGGCTTTAAAAGGCAAAAGTGATTGATATGTCAGGGGCCACTGTTAGGCTTCCCCCATTCCAGGATTGTGTACCTGAGTCTTTCTGAAATCTGAGGAGCATCTCAGCAGGCCAGAACTGGGAAGGATCTTTGAGATGATCTGTCCAACCTCCTTGGATTGCAGATGAAGTCACTGAGGCCCAGAGAGGTAACATGAGTGGCTCAAAGCTGCACAGCAAGTGCAGTAGAGCCATCTCTGGAGGCCTGGTCCCTTGTCCCCCAATCTGGGAGCTCCTTTCACCACTCTTAATCAGTAATGCACCCCGTTCAATTTCAGCATACTGGTGACCTTCTATTGCACAGTAGAGTACTAGAATAAGAGTCACACAAAGTTGAATTCAAATCCCAGCTCCAACATGCATGAAATTCAGTAGCTGGCAAGAAAGTCTCAGTCTCCTCACGTGTAAAATGGGAATATTAATACTGGCCTCACAGGGTTGTTGTGAGGAGCCAATGAGTAATGTACATGGAAGCACCTAGCATGGAGCATGTGTACAGTCAGCTCTGCTTGAACGGGTGGAGTCTTGACAGCTCTAGGGTTTGACCTACAGTCCTTGCTCTATACAGCCATGTTCAGTCTACATTTATTGAGCACTTATTAAGTGCCAAACACTGTGCTAAGCTCTTCAGTACTTCATCTCTTTTAATCATCACCACATCCCCTCAAGGTCAGCTGTGTGAAACTGAGGTTCGGGTTGGTTAGCTAACCTGTCCAGAGCCACACAGCTGAAGAGGAGGCAGGACTTGAGCCTGTGCTCTCAGCCACCATGCAAAACTGCCTTCCCTGTGAAAAGAGGCACACACATTGTAGCCACAGGGGAGCTCTAGGAGGACTTTCTGCTGTGATACGGGAGAGGAGCAATAGAGAGGGACGGGGATAGTTGTAGCCTAAGATAATCCACTTAAGCATTTTTGCCTTCATGGTCATGAAAATTAAACTCTTCTCCTTATATAAGATTTAATTATTCTGAGAAACGGCACAGATGAAAGAAGTTAAATGATCTCCCCCAAGGAAGGTGGTAGTACCCATAGCTGAATTTGGAATCAAGAAAGCTGGATTCAGATCTTGGATCTGCTTCTTAGAAACCATGTGCCTTTGCTCAAGCGCCTTAACCTCTCCACCCCTCGGAGTCTCTTGTTCCTCAGCTGTATTATGGGGATGACCCTCCTACCTTACCTCCTCACATGGAGGCTTCAGAGGCACAAATGAGAGGGAATAGGGAAGCATTTTGTCAGTCGCAACCTTCTGGACGAATGTAAATCACCACTGTTACCGTTCATACTCTAGAAGATTTTTAGTATGAAAAAGGAGGTAGCTGGAAGCCCCAGGTCTCTAGACTTTAGGGAAATGCTCAGCTCACTCACCAGGCCAGGAACAAAACATTACTTGTCTTCAAAAGACGGTTCAGAACATTCATCACTCTGAGCTCAGATTATTTGGTTGGAAGAGGGCATTTTAGGGGACCAGCCCTTTGAAATTCATTTGTAGATCATAGTGGGTTCCTTTTGTTTCAGGTTTCATTCTTTCCCCAGCTGAGACCCAAGATCAGAACCTGCTGCATCACATTCTCTACCTGTGTGTGTGTAGAAGAAATCAGGCCCCTGTGAAAGGCTGCTGGGTGGGGTCAGCAAGGAGGAAAGAAGTTGACCCAAAAGTCATTAATCACTCCACAGAGATTTCCTCATCAACCGAGACTTATCCAAATACTCCCTAGAAACTGGAATAACCAAGAACGTGTTTTCTGAACTACCTTGCTCAGAATGCATGACTGAGTCATCCTCCCCAGAGATGTCCAGAGCTGACCAAGAGAACGACAGTGCCTAAGACCATCAGAGCCAAAGGTGACTCAGAGGTCACCCTCTGGAACCACCCCACCAGGGATTTCCTTGGGCCTTCTGAAGAGACCGTCATCTAACACTCCCAGTAATGAGGGACTCACTCCCTCACATTGTCAGACACTTATTAAAAGTTGCCCAATATCTCCAGTCACCACTGATTTCCATGTAATTCTCACCTACTGCTCAAGGGTCTGTCCTGTGGTGGCACAAGGTCATGTCATGTACAGCCCTCTCCAGCACCACTGGTAACATGTCAATCCTGAGACAATCCCTCCCAAGACTAAATCTCCCATGTAATAGGGATGAGTTGGTACAGCTGAAAATGCTTTAGGCACCAGAAAGGCTTGAATTCAAATCCCAGCTTAACAACTCACTACCTGTGTGATTTTGGGAAATTTACTTAACGTCTTTGAACCTTAGTGTACTTATCTTTAAAACGAATACCTTCTTGGATTTTTGTGAAGATCTAACATGTGGAAAGAGCATATAGTAGGCATTCAATAAGCAGTAGTCTTTATATGGCAAGATTCATTCATTAAAAAAACATTTATTGAGTGCCTACTTTGTGCCAGGTGCATTGCAGCAGAATAGAGGAGGGGGAAAAGAATGGGCTTTGGTGTCATAAAATCTTGGGTTCTAATCCAAACTCTACCACTTACCAATGCCATGACCTTGACAACTGACTGGCTGAACCTCCCTGAGCCTCACTTTTCTCATCTCTGCACAGGGAAGTTGTGTGGATTAAATGAGATGATGCACATAAAGCAATATTAAGCCCAATGCCTGGTTCAGCATGAGCACTCTGGCCGCCAACTTGAAAGAGTCAGGGACATTGAGAACCTAAGGAAGTTTATGCAAGGCCAAGTTCAAGCAGGACAACGAGACATTTTATTAAGTGGAATTTAAAGTACTCTTACTTAATTTATGGTTCTTAACACTGGATTCTTGACTTCTTCCTTTGTCCACTTCTCAGGAAAATAGACCGTTGAATATAGAGAGACAAAGTCCTGTCACTTTAGCTTTGTTGTGTTGTGGACACCCATGGAAGTCTTCTACATAGGATGAAAACTCTACCAATCAGACAGACACACACCTGGCCAAAGAAGAATATAGGCATGTCTCTGATTCTGAGGACATTTCTTTAATTACGGTAGGTGTGAATAGGTGGTAGCTGACAGTTTCCAGGGAAAAGGCTCTCAGCTTGCAGCTTGAAGTATGCTGAGAAGGGTTAGCCCTCCTTGAGAGTAGAAGAGGGTCAGGGCTGGAATTCAGGGCCAGCTACCAAGGCAGAAGATTGTTCATACAGACTTGAACAACATAAAAGGAAGGGCGTGGGTGGGAGAAGACTCAGTAAGTGCAAGGGCATGCAATCTCCCTGGCCCTGCAAGCACCAGCTATTTGGGAGGAAAACAGTTCCCTGAGATTTCAACCTACTGGCTGACCCTTGCATGGTTAGAGAGTCTTAAGTGACACTAATTTAAGCATGGCCTTAAATCTTCCCAAGATGATCACTTGAATTTAAGGTAGACCCTAAAAAAAAAAATAATAAAGCAGATCCTGGTCTGTTATCGGTATGTCCCGATGCCTGACAGAAGCAATCACAAATCCTCCCTTCAGGAATGAACCCTCAAGCCAGGCCATTTAGAATTCTCACAGGATTCCAAAAACTGGGAGCTCATAATCAAAAACCACAATGCCTATAAAGAAACAGACCACCATGACTGAGCAGCAGCAGAAATAGCAAACCATGGAACCAAGCCCACAAAGACTTCACATATTGGGATAAATACAGACTATAAAACAATTATGTTTAATAGCTTAAAGAAATAAAAGAGAATAAGAAACGAGTGAAGAGCAATAGACAATAAAAATGACGAGGCAGATTTGAAAAATAATCAAAGTGCCTACTAATGATGAGTAAATATCCCTAGCTTCCTGTATTAAAGAACACACTCTCTATTAGAAAACAAATTTAGAAATGTCCACCTCACCCCTGGCCATTAAATGCAACCTGCCCACGCCTGCACTGTGCCAACAGCAGGAAACAGTCATCACAAACATTTTTCCAGAATCATGCCTCTGCCTGACCCATCCCTTCTTATGCTACTTCTCCTAGCCCTGGGATCCCCTGGCTTCCTTCCCCAGCTCCCAGCACCAACTTCTGGACCTCCTCCTTATCTGGGTGACACATTCTGACACTCCTCAGGTCCCCTCTCAATTCCACATTTCATGGGGTCACCTTCAGTCCAAGTGTGACGGAGTCTCAAGCATGACAGTGCTAGCAGCAGTTATAATCATGCCACGTTCTCCTACCACCTTATGCATGTCTATTTACAAAGCACCTTTCATATCCTTTGGAGCACAGCCATCCACAAGCAGAGGAGACAGTCTCCCAAAGTTACAGTCATTCAGCGAGAAATGGACAGAGTCGGGACTCAAGACAGATTCACCTGCGTCTTCTGTAGTGGCCCAGGACTCTTTTCACTATTCCACAGCTACCTCCAATTAGAGCAATGATAATAATCAACCAGCACTTTCTGTTCTTTTATTGTTAAGCCCTTACCAGCTTTCATGGACCTGAATTTGTCTTAGTTCTTACCCAGTTGGTTGGGAAATTTGGGGGTCATTACCAAATGCAGTCTTATGATCGAGGAAATGTTCATTTATGTCCCATATGTCTGACGATCACTGGCTACACTTAGTGGAGACCTAAGTGCAAGGTTTTTTGAGCAAAAGTCAGCCTAAGCATAGCATAGGGGAAAGAGGCGTGGGAGAGAGATACGGTCCCAATGAGCCTCCCCTTCCCGTCTCAGGGTAATATCTTGAAGTCCCACAAAAAAACATCTTTTGTAAACTCTGAAAACAAACATCTTTAAAAAAACCTATATAACATGACATAACATGACAGTATGTATAACCTATCTAGGTAAACTGAAATTTGAGTCAGGGATTCTGTTTGTTTTACTCCCGGGATTTCCCAGACAGAAACCGAAAAGGAAATTTATGGGCGCCCTCTGGTGGGGATATATAGCACTGCAGGGCCGCCCGAACGACCCCCGCACTTCACAGCTTCTGACTGAGGTCCACACGGTGCTGCCTGCCCTCGTAGAGTTTGCATTCTAGTGGAAGCAGATGGAAAACACACACACACACACACACACACACACACACACACACACACACACACACACGCAGATAAATGAACAAGATCCTTTCAAACAATGAAAGTAATGAACATAAAATAGGGTTACGTAATAGAGTGCCTGAGTGGAGGGGGGTCTGGGTCAAGGTATAAGCTGTATGCTCAAGGAAGGCTAGCTGGGGAGCAGGGGGGATGGCTGAGCTGAGCCCAAAGTGGCAAGAAGTTGCCAACCACATGAAGATCAGGGGACAACATTCCAGGCAAAAGCCCCAAGGCAGGGATGAGCTCAGGGTGTCTGAGCACAGAGAAGTCAGTGTGGCAGGTGGCAGAATCAAAGAAAAGTATTCCAGTGAGGGTAGAGGAGTAGGCACCTCTGGGAACACCCACCTCATCTAGGTGGGAAAATGGGGTCTGTTTTACGCTTTCAGTACACTTGATTCTCACCTCTGCTCGCAGCACCTGCACACAGTCCTTCAGCAGATCCAGCCAGCTCTGACTCAGGCCATCCTCTTCTGTCATCTGCACAGCCATCCCCCACCCAAGCATTCCTTCTGTCCTGCAGTAGCTTGCCAATGAGTCTCCTTGCCTCTTGCAAGGCATTCTCCTCTCAGTAGAAAAGTGATGTGTTTAACATAAATCAAATGGTGTCTCTTCCTTGCTTAGAGCTCTTCGATGGCTTTGCACTTAGAATAAACTCAGTTCTTAGGCCCTACTTCTCCTTCTCTTGCTCTGTTCCAGCCACGGTAGAAGCTGACCTCCTTCTTGCTTTAGGGCCTTTGCACTTGCGGGATGCTCTTACTCTGGTTCTTGACAAGCCTGGTTCCTTTTCATCCTCCAGGGCTCAGCTTAAGCTTCCCAGAGAGTCCTTCCTTGACCACTTTAGCCAAAGCCCCCAGGTGACTCTCGATCATATTGTCATATTGATTTCCTTCACGGAACCTACCATAGTGTGTAATTTTTTATTTGTTGTTTTCTTGATTTTTGTCTTTTTCCACGTTGGATTTTGGCATCCACGAGGTCAGGGTCTTTTTTTATTCACCACTTCATCCTTAGCTCCAGGCATTTGCATGGTGATTGTGGGCTGAATGAATGAGCCCCAGGAGGTGGGAACCAATGTGAATTCTAGGAATGATCTAACCCAATAGCTCTCAAATTTTGTTTTGAGCACAGAACCTCTTTCCAAATAGAATCTTATGCAGAACCTAAGAACAAAGTAAGACACAGTAGATGTGAGTCCTGCCCTCCAGGTTCTGTCCATGCCACCAAGAGCCCTGACTGAGCCAAGATGATCTACGCTCTTGAACATGTCCTGAGCAGCTGGGTTGTTGTGAATTGCCCCTCAGCACAGCGTTTTCTCTGGTTGCCCTTGCTCTGATCTTTAGAACAGAAGAAGAATGAAAAATGACATTTTTAAATGTCAAAAGCAACTTAGGGAGCTGGTTAGTTAAATGTATTAGAGAAAAACTTCACGAGGAAACATTTGGAACCTAATGATTCACTCCTGAGGCACATGGTTTTTACCTAAAGCACAGTGAGTGACAGTGCTTTCTGGGCTCAGGCATGTTTGGGAGAATTCCTGGAAACGCTGTGTGCCCTAAGGAGGGAGCACGGACCAACCCCTCTCCTGCCACCCTTTTCATTCTCCAGGATATTGATGTATCCCCTCCTGATGCCCCCAGCAGGCAAAACAGGATGGTGAGCCAGCAGAGGCCTGGCATCCAGGTGTCCTGAGAAGGTTCTTAAGTGTGTTGACATCTTTTATGCCCCATTTCACATGTCCTCAGCTCACCTTCTCACTTTGACCATTGCTATGACAACCAGCTATGCCCAAGTGTAGCCTGACCATTATGCAGAATCTCTCTTGCTTTCTCAAGGCTACTCACAGCTGTATGATCTTGGGCAAGTTGCTTAAACTCTCTCAGTTTCACCATCTGGAAAAGGGGGATGATAATGATACCCACTTCATATGATTGCAGGGAAGATTAAATGAGTTAATAAATGTAAAGTGCTTACAAAAGTGCCTGGCACAAAGTAAGTGCTATCGAAAAGATTGACATTGTTATAACAATAATAACTATTATTATTACTCTATCTAGGGCTGGGTGCTAGAGGAGGGAGTATGGGCTTCCTAGCTCTGAGTCTGCTAAGTTGGAGACTGACTTGCCTTGGATGGGACTTGACCTCAGTCCTCAGGCCTGTGGGTAGGGGTGGGGTAGGGAGGACAGAAACTACCATTGACGGAAGGTGCAGAATCATACTCTTGCTATCTCCTTTTTAGAGATAAGAAAGCCAAGACTTAGACAGATTACAGGAGTTGCCTGAGGTTATGTGGCCAGGAGTGCCTGAACCAGGGCTCCAGCAGTGAGCCTGAGCCTGGTCCCATCCTGTGAGGCTGCAGAGGTGGGAAAAGGAAGGGCATGTCCCTGTTATTACCCAGTTGAGGCCAGCCCCCTGCACCTGCCCCAAAATGCTGCAGTTGATCACCTGTCAGAGCTCCAGAGGAAGGTGTGGCTCTGGACACTGCTTCCCTGCCATACAACTAGGGGATGGGCTCTGGGTTGGGGGCGAGAGGGGTCTGCTGGAAAGAGCACTGGCCCAGGAGTCAGGAACTAGATTTCAGGCCTGCTCACTACGCCAGTTTTCGCACCCAGAACAAAGCCTGCCAGGTAATGGATGCTCGATAAAATTGAACAAAGGATGAGGAAACCAATGAGTAAATCACAAAGTTCCTGCTCTCAGGGAGTTTCCAACCTAGAGGAGACAAGACAGACACACAAACATCAGTCTAGAGCAGCATGTGCTGGATCACAGAGCTACAGTAGTTCAGAACCTCATATTCTGGAACGGTTTCTGCTCCAAGTCCTTCCGCTCCAAACTGCACAATTATCTGTAAATTGGAATGGCTTGGCTCCCCAACACCAGTTTCTAAAGTAGGGCCAGATAGCTGGATACCAGGAACTGGTTGAAACAGTGACCCCACAGGCCTCCTCCATCTGACAAGCAAGGCCTGTAGCCATCCCAGCCCTCAGGGGGTTGTTCCTCAGCCTCCTGAGCTGCAGCCCCACACTGATCCCAGGTCTGTGCACAGCCTCTGCGCTCCCCTGGCTGCTCAGCCCTCCATGTGGAGTTCAGGCACTCCCTGCCCACTCCCTGGCAGCCAGCTCCCACTCACTCTGCCTTCCCTACCCTGGCCAAACATGGGCAGAGGGAAGTTGGGGAAAACCAGACTGGCAGGCCTCACCACGTGGCAGCCAGGCCTGAAGGAACTGGGAGAGAAGAGGGTGACATGAAGGTCAGCGAGGTTCCCTTAAGTCAGAAAGACATGGAGAGGAGCTGCTGTCTCCTGAGACCTAAGGGGCAGCCAGTCTCTCTCTTGCTCCTGGACAAATGTCCCTGATAGATTTGAGAGAATTATACCAGCTATAATGATCCTTTCCATTTTTCCAGGGCTTTGCAGTCTCCAGCCCATGCTCACTCTAGGAGAGAAGCAGGAACACAAGTGGAACCGGGGCTTCCTTCAGTCGCACAGCGGCAGGTGGAGGAGACGCCGCCCTTCCCCGGTTTGCCAGCGACAACAACAAGGACGAGAACATATCCTCGATGTCATCCGGCTTTCACTACGTGCTAAGCGCCCACCTGTGCTCACAACACCATTTCACAAACGAGGAAGCTGAGGATTGGTGAGGTCAAGCAACTTAACTGCTAGTAAGATTTAGTTAGTTAGTCATCCTCACTAGGAGCCGTAGATTTGTTACCTCCAGGATTCGAGACTGGAAATCCAGCGGTCGATTCCACAGACACCGCCCTCCGCTGGCAGGAAGTGCTGCACTTGCTGTCACTCACGAATGCCTGGGTTGCAGAAACGACATGGGTCCACTTCACTGTTGTGCTTTAAACTGGGGTGGGTAGGTGGACGATTGCTAGAGAGACTTCTCCCCAAACTTCAAGCGCATTCCTCTTCCATTCATTCTGTGTCCCGCTCCGTCCGGGCACACCCACACGCACGCACGTGCGCGCACACACCGCTCACGTCTCTGCTGCACAGCCCAGCCCTTCGCCAGTGACGTCATGGCACGGGCCCCTAGCAACGGCTAGGATTGACTGCCACCTAATGGCTGAATAGGGTAATATCACATTTTTTCCCTTAATCTGATGTAACATACTTCAATAACCAGACGCTAAAACTTTAAAAGCTTGCTCTTTGCTTCTCCCTGCTTCATCCCTCAAAGACCTCCTCACTGGGTTTACAACGTGTTGGTGCAGGTGGCAGTCAAGGCTCTAAATTTAACGCGAAAGTCGGCAATAACATTTGAAACAGAAGAGGAGCTATTATTTGTTGAGCATCTATGAGCTAGGCCTCGTACCAGGTGCTTTGCATTGTTTCATTCACGTCTTAATTCAACAACTCTATGAGATAGATTATGCTTATTTAAAAAATTTCAAAATTGGGGCTCAGAGAGATTCAATGACTTGCTCAATGTCAAACAGTAATATGTGGGAGACTCGGGACTCACCGATACCTTAGTTTGTGAAGCATGTAAAAGTTTACCAAATGATCTTCACAGCACCCTTGGAAGAGCACTGGTGGATGTTAGTCTTATTTTAGGAATGAGGTATGGAGTAAAGCAACTTCTTGAAGGTCACATGAGTACTGCAAAAAAGTTAAGTATCAAAATCTATGTTTGAATCCTGAGCATTGTTTACTGAAAGTATGACCTTAAGCAAGTAATTTTACTATTTGTTTTTGGTGGACATCTAACTACCTCTACCACAATAACCATTTTTTTCTTGGCTTTATTTAATACAAAGTTCCTGCCTTGCCTACTTATCTTCCATGCTAGCTCTATCATACATAAAAGTTTGGTATTTGAGTGGATCTGCTTGTGGGTTCTCTTTTCTAACCTACTTATCAATTTGTTTATCCCTAGGTTTGTACAATGTAGTCTTAAAACTACAGCTTCATAATAAAATACAGCCCTTTCTCCTTATGCTTCTCTTTCAGAATCATATTATATCTACTAGATGTTCCTTTTCAAATTTAAAAACCACCTTGCCAAAGTTTCACATAAATCCTATTGAGACTTTTATTGGAGCTGCATTGAATATACAATAGAAAAATTAGAATATGTATCCTTATGTTAAATTTTCCTATCCATGAACACGTGCTATCTCTTCATTTATTTAGGTGTTCTTTAATGTCATTCAAAAAAAAATTTTTAAGCTTCTATACATAAGGTTATAATATACATTTTTTTCTTTTAGATTTATTCCTAAGTACATTTTTTATATAAGTAGTATCTTTTTAAATTGTTTTAAATATTTTTCTGCTAATATAGAAAATGTAACTAACATTTTTATAATAATGAAAATAACAATTAACTTTTTTGATTTATCTTATAGCCGTATAATATATATAGCTACATTACCAACAGTATAACTACAATATCTACATTATCTCTGTTTTGGTTAGTATTTGCCTGATGAATCTTTTTTTCCATTTCTTTTCCTTTAAGTATCCTTCTGTTTTAAATTAATATCCCATAAACAGCATATACTTGTAGTTGGATTTTTTTTTCATTTTTTAAAATTTATTTTATTCATTGAATCAATCGATTATACATATTTTGAGGGTTGAACATTGGATATGTTAATTAAATCAATATTACTAGCATATATATTGTTACAAATCATAATTATTCTTTATGCCCCTTGTCCAATCTCTCCCCTTCCCCCATTTCCTCCCCTCCCCCCTCTAATTGCCCTAGATTTCTTCTCTCCTTCTGAAAGAATAATTGTTACTCTGTTAATTTGTTGCCTGGAGGATCTGTCCAATGCTGAGAGATGTGATCAGTTCCCCCAATATTATCATAGAGCAGATGCTTCTTCTGTCACTCTGAAATGGGTTTTGTGGAAAGAGACATCCTCTTTTCTTTGTCTCTGCTGGTGACTCACCTTGTGTCAATGCACTCCAGTGGTTGGCGGACCATCTGCGTGGTGGCTGTAGTGTCTAGCCGCCTTTGCAGCAGCCATGGTTATTGTGGTGGCTGTGGTGGGCCACCCACGTGGAGGTGCTGTTTTTGGTATGCTCCTTGGCACTGGCAGTATGCCTGGTTGTGGGGTGTGTTTGGTCCCCTTCTCCATGCCTCTGTCCCTGGGCAGGCCCCAATGTGCTGGCGCCATGTGCCTAGTTGTGGGAGAGGGGTCCAGTCCCCTTCTCCATGTCCCAGGTCCCTGGGTGGGCCCCGAGGTTCTGGCGCAGTGTCCCTGGTTGAGGGAGGGTGGTGGTCTGGTCCCCTTCTCCATGCCCCAGGTCTCTGGGCGGGCCCCAAGGCACTGGTGCCATGTGCCTGGTTGTGGGAGGATGGTCCGGTCCCCTTCTCCATACCTCAGGGACCCGAGGTGCGGGCATTTTGTGCCTGGTGTGGGAGGAGGGTCCAGTCCCTGGCACCATACCTCAGGTCACTGGGCATGACCTGAGGCACTGGCTTGGTGTACCTGGTTGTAGGAGAGAGGGCCAGTCCCCTTCTGCATGCCACTGGGCCGGGCGGGCCCCGAGGTGCTGGCACAGTATCCCTGGTTGTGGGAGAGAGGTCCGGTCCCCTTCTCCATACCCCGGGTCCCTGGGTGGGCTCCAAGGTGCTGGCATGTTGTGCCTGGTTGTGGGAGGGTGGTCGGGTCCCCTTCTCAATGCCTTGGGTCCCTGGGTGGGGCCTGAGGTGCTGGTGTGGTGTGCCTGGTTGTGGGAGAGAGGTCCAGTCCCCTTCTCCTTGCCTTGGGTTCCCAGACAGGCCCTGAAGCACTGGCACAGTGTGCCTGGTTGTGGGAGAGAGGTCTGGTCCCCTTTTCCCTGCCTCGAGTCCCTGGGCAGGCCCCAAGGTGCTGGTGTGGTGTGCCTGGTTGTGGGAGGGGGGTCCAGTCCCCTTCTCCATGCTTCAGGTCCCCAGGCTGGCCCCAAGGCATGGGTGCAGTTTGCCTGGAAGTGGGAGTGGGGTCTGGTCCCCAAATCCAAGCCTCCAGTTCCCAGGCAGGCCCCAAGGTGGTGGTGGTGTGCCTGGCCCAGAACTAATTTTTTGTCCTTTGCTTCTAACACGGGGGAACTTCCTGTGGGAACCAGTACTTGAGCTGTGTGGTTAAGCTAAATTGCTACTTTGCTGCGTTTCCCTAGGGAAGGCTTTTTGTGCAGCTCAGGGTTTAATGGCTGATCTTACAGGTACCTCCAGCTCTCCATAGACCCGTTGGATCTGTGTTCTGTGGAATCTCTGATCTGGGCCTGAGTTTTTTTATCAAACTGCACCCCATGCAATTCTGCATTCCCAACCAGTCTCCTCTGAGTGATCCTGTGCTGATTAGGGGGCAGATTGGCTGTCCTTGCTGTGTCCCAGTGTTCTCCCAGTGTGCCTGTCTCCCCCACCACCAGTGCGGCAAACATTTCCCATGGGACCAGCCGTGTGCTGGTCCCTTGTGATGACTCGCTGGCCTCTGAATGGCTCCGTTTTATCAGTTGTTCTGGCTCCTCGCTCCTGTGTGGGTCCAGGTGAACCCTATTAGTGGTCTTGCTGTCCTGGGGGCCGCCAAGGCCCTCTGCTCCCCTGCCGCCTCCAAGTAACTCCATCTGAAGGGCACAGCTGGGGCTTCTGCCGGCTCCTGCTCCATGCGCTCATCAGCTCCAGCATTAAAGCAGCCGCAGCCCGAAATGCTCAGAGCAGCTTTTTCTTTCTCTCGTCATAGTTTTTCCTGCCTTCATGAACTCCATAGGTCTTTCCTCCTCTTCCCCTGAGCTCCAGCTGCCCTGGCTTGGCTGATGTTACATTTTTATAGTTGTAAATTTGGTTCATTTGTGGGAGAGAGTGACGCTGTGGACTGTCTATTCTGCCATCTTGATTTCATTGTAGCTGGATTTTTAAACCCAACCTGTTGGGCTGGTTTTTGTTGTTTTTTGTTTTGTTTTGTTTTTTCTTTTTCGTATATACTTTTATTTTATTTTGTTTTTGAGCTCTGTCTTTTAAATGATGAATTTAATTCATTTCATTTTATTGAGATTTTTTCCTAAATTTGACTAATTTCAAGCATTTTACCTTTTATTTTAACCTTGTCTTTTAAAGTCAGGTAGTAAGTATTTTAGACTCTATTAAATACAATCTCTGCTCCTACCACTCAACTCTTCCATTATAGAGGAAAAAACCTGCCAATAAATAACCCAATGAATGTGGCTGTTTTCAATAAAACTTTACTTAAAGAACAGTTAGTGGCCAGATTTGGCCACCAGGATGTAGTTTGCTGGCTTCTCAAAATAACCATATAATTAAAATACCATTAAAAAATAATAATATTCTATGTTATCACCTATCATACAGTTTGTATTAAAACTTCATCTATTGCCCCCAAATGTCTTTTATTTGTCTGTCTTTTGTTTTTTATTTTAATCAGGATCCAATCAAGGTTTATGCATTTCCTATGCCTCTTTATTATCTTTTTGTGTGTGTGTGGCAAAAATTCATAACATAAAATTTACCATCTTAACCATTTTTAAGTGTATAGGTCAGTGATGTTAAGTATATGCACATTGTTGTGGAACAGATCTCCAGAATTTTTTATATTGCAAACCTGAAACTCTATACCTATTAAAGAACAACTCCCTTTTCCCTACTTCTCCAGACCCTGATAATCAGCATTGTACTTTCTGTTTCTATGAATTTGACTACTTTAGATACCTAATATAAGTGGAACCATATGGTATTTATCTTTTTGTAACTGGCTTATCTCACTTAGCATAGTGTCCTTAAGGTTCATCCATGTTGTACCATGTGATAGGATTTCCTTTCTTTTCAAGGCTGAGTAATATTCCATGGTGTGTGTGTGTGTGTGTGTGTGTGTGTGTACCATATTTTGTTTATCCATTCATGTGTCAATGGACAATTGAGCTATTTCCACCTCTTGGCTATTATGAATAGCGCTGCTATGAACATAAGTGTACAGATATATCTTTGAGACCTTACTTTCAATTCTTTTGGATAGATATACCCAGAAGTGGGACTGCTGGATATATGGAGGTTCTATTTTTAATTTTTTAAGAAAAACCATACTGTTTTCCGCAGTGGTTGCATCTCCCAACAATCCCACCAACAATGCACAAGAGTTCTAATTTCTCTACATCCTCTCCAATGCATATTTTCTGGGGTTTGGGGTTTTTTTTTAATAGTAGCCATTCTAATGGGTGTGAGGTGCTATCTCATTGTGGTTTTAACTTGCATTTCTCTGATGATTAGTGATGTTAAACAACTTTTTATAAGTTTGTTGATCACTTGTGTATCATTTTTGAAGAAATGTCTAATCAAAAATCCTTTATCCTTTTTAAAAACTGAGTTGTTTAATTTTTTCTTGTTGAGTTTTAGGAGTTCTTTACATATTCTGGATGTTAACCTCTCGTCAGGTACATGATTTGCTATTATTTTTTTCTATCTTACATATTGTCTTTTCACTCTGTTGACTGTGTTCTTTGATGCACAAAAGTTTTTAAGTTTGATGTTCTTCCATTTCTCTATTTCTGCTTTAGTTACCTGTACTTTTGGTACCATATCCTAGAAATCATTGCTAAATTTAATGTTATGAAGATTTTATTCTATGTTTTCTTCTAGGAATTTTATAACTTTAGGTTTCATAGTTAGGTCTTTAATCCATTTTGAGTTAATTTTTGTTTATGTTATCAGATTAGGGTCCAATTTCATTGTTTTCCATGTGGATATCCACTTTCCCCAACACTATTAGTTGAAGAAACTATCTTTTCCCCATTAAGTGGCCTTGGCATTCTTGTGAAAGGCCATTTAATCATATATACAATCAGATATATATGAGGGTTTATTTCTGGGATCTCTATTCTATTCCATTGGTCTATTTGTCTATCTTTATGCCAGTGCCACATTGTTTTGATTACTGTAACTTTGTAATATATTTCAAAATCAGGAAGTATGAGTCCTCCAACGTTTTCGTTGTTCTTCAAAATTTTTTGGTTATTTGGGGTACCTCAAGATTCCATACAAAATTATTTTTTTAATGTGAGAAAATAATTTTATTTATTTATTTATTTTGAATATTCAGGAGATACAAAGCTGATTGTCCCCCCTCCTGCCCATGATGTGGGGGCTAGATTCATATTGGGGACATACCCATCACCAGAAGTTGCTTTTTTACCCTTTGTCCCTTTCCAATTATGCCCCTTCCCACCCCTCGTCCTCTCCCCTCAACTTCAATTTGTAGCCCAAGGAATGTTCCCTCCCTCTGTTGGATCATAGGACTACTGTGCTCTTTCTTTCCTGCCTTCCTTTCTCTCTTAGCTCCCACATATGAGTGAGCACATGAGGTATTTATCCCTCTGTGCTTTGCTTGTTTCACTCAACATAAGTTTCTCCAGGTTCATCCATGTTGTTGCAAATGGGAGTATTTCATTCTTTTTAATGGCAGAGTAGTATTCCATAGTGTATATATACCACAGTTTCCTTATCCAATCATCTATTGATGGACATTTAGGTTGGTTCCATATCTTGGCTATTGTAAACAGAGCTGCAATAAACATGAGAGTGCAGGTATCTCTTTGACACGATGATTTTCATTCCTCTGGATATATACCTAGAAGAGGGATTGCTGGATCATATGGAAGATCTATCTGTAGTTGTTTGAGAAACCTCCAAATTGTTTTCCAAAGTAGTTGTACTAATTTACATTCCCACCATCAGTGCAGTAGTGTTCCCTTCTCTCCACACCCTCACCAGCATTTGTTATTCACCATCTTTTTGACCATAGCTGATCAAACTGGAGTGAGGTGGTATCTCAAGGTGGTTTTAATTTGCATTTCCCTGATGACTAGTGATGTTGAGCATTTTTTCATATATCTGTTGGCCATTTGTTTGTCTTCCTTTGAAAAATGTCTATTCAGCTCCTTTGCCCATTTTTTAATTGGGCCATTTATTTTTTTACTGTATAATTGCTTGAGTTCTATGTATATTCTGGATATTAGTCCCTTGTCAGATGCATAGTTGGCAAAAATCTTCTCCCACTCTGTAGCTTGTCTTTTCACTCTGTTGATTGTTTCTTTTGCTGTGCGGAAACTTTTTACTTTGATATAGTCCCATTTGTTTATTTTTTCTTTTGCTGCTTGTGCTTTGGGGCTCATGTTCATAAAGCCTGTGCCCTGACCTAACTGCTGAAATGTTTCACCTATATTTTCCCTTAGTAATTTTACAGTTTTGGGTCTTATACCTAGGTCTTTATTCCATTTTGAGTTGATTTTAGTGTATGGTGAGAGATGCATATCTACTTTCATGCTTCTGCATATGGATATCCAGTTTTTCCAGCACCACTTGCTGAATAGGCAATCTTTTCCCCAATGTAGATTTTTGTTGCCTTTGTCTAATATCAGATGGCTATAAGCCTGAGGAGTGATTTCTGGGTTCTCTATTCTACTCCACTGGACTGAATATATATTTTTATACCAGTGCCATGCTGTTTTGGTTACAACAGCTTTGTAGTATAATTTGAAGTCAGGCAGAGTTATGCCTCTGGCTTTGTTTTTTTGCCCAGGATTGCATTGGCTATTCGGGGTCTTTTGTTTTTCCTTATGAAAGGTAAGATTGTTTTTTCCATTTTTGTGAAGAATGTCATTGGTATTTTTGGGGGATTGCATTGAATCTGTAGATCGCTTTGGGTAGTATAGACATTTTCACAATGTTAATTCTTCCAATCCAAGAGCATGGAATATCTTTCCATCCTTTTATGTCTTCTTTAATTTCTTTCAGAAGTTGTTTGTAGTTCTCATTGTAGAGGTCTTTAACCTCCTTGATTAAATTGATCCCTAGGTATCATATTTTTTGGCAACAATTGTAAATGGGCTTACTTTCTTTATTTCTTTTTCTGTTAATTCATTATTTGAGTATATAAATGCTACTGATTTCTGGGCATTTATTTTGTATCATGCAATGTTACTGAAGTTATTAAACAGCTCTAGGAGTTTTTTGATAGAGTCTTTAGGTTTTTCTATATATAGTATCATGTCATCTGCAAATAGGGAAAGTTTGACTTCATCCTCTCCAATCTGGATTCCCTTTATTTCTTTCTCTTGCCTGATTGCTCTAGCTAGTACCTCCAGCACTATGTTGAATAGAAGTGGTGAGAGTAGACATCCTTGTCCTTTTCCTGTCTTTAAGGGGAAGGCCTTCAATTTTTCCCCATTCACAGTAATACTGGTGGTGGGCTTGTCATAAATAGCTTTTATTGTTTTAAGATATTTTCCTTCTATACCTAATTTGTTGAGAGTCTTTATCATGAAAGAATGCTGAATTTTGTCAAATGCTCTTTCAGCCTCTATTGAGATTATCATATGGTCTTTGTCCTTGAGCTTGTTGATGTGATGCATCACGTTTATTGACTTTCATATGTTGAACCATCCTTGCATCACTGGGATGAATCCCATTTGATCATAGTGTATAATTTTTTTAATATTTTGCTGTATTCTAATTGCTAATATTTTGTTGAGGATTTTAGCTTCTAGGTTCATCAAGGATTTTGGCCTGTAATTTTCTTTTTTGTTGTGTCTTTATCTGGTTTTGGTATCAGAGTTATGTTAGCCTCATAGAATGAGTTTGGGAGAGTAGCTTCTGTTTCAATTGTTTGGAACAGTTTCATGAGAATTGGTATTAACTCCTCTTTGAAAGTTTGATAGAATTCAGCTGTAAAGCCATCTGGACCTGGGCTTTTCTTTTGTTAGAATATTGGTAATTACTGCTTCAACCTCCTTACTTGTTATTGGTCTGTTCAGGTTTTCTGTCTCTTCTTGTTTCAGTCTTGGTAATTTATATGTGTCCAGAAACTTATCCATATCTTCCAGATTTTCAAATTTGTTGTCATACTGTTGTTTATAATAGTCTCTAATGATTCTTTGTATTTCTGTGGTGTCAGTTGTAATGTCTCCCTTTTCATTTCTGATTTTTGTTATTTGAGTGTTCTCCTTTTTTTTTTTTTGTTAATCTAGCTAAAGCTGTGTCTATTTTGTTTATCTTCTTGAAAAACCAACTTTTAGTTTTGTTAATCTTTTCTATTGTTTTTGGGTTCTCTATTGCATTTAGTTCTGCTCTGATCTTAATTATTTCTTTCCATCTACTGCCTTTAGGTTTGGATTGTTGTTGTTTTTCAAGTTCTTTGAGGTATAGCATTAGGTCATTTATTTGGAGTCTTTCCATTTTTTTGATATAAGCATTTACTGCAATAAATTTCCCTCTTAGCCTGATATTTATTTTCCATGTATTTGTATATCTTCCAGCAATTTGCTTATTGTTTATCTCCAGTTTTAGTCCATTGTGGTCTGAAAAGATTGTTGGAATGATTTCAATTTTTTAAAATTTGCTGAGACTAGATTTGTGACCTAATATGTGGTCTATTCTGGAGAATACCATGAGCTGATGAGAAGAAAGTGTATTCTTTAGCTGTTGGATGAAATGTTCTGTATATATCTGCCAAGTCCAGTTGGTCTAAGGTGTAGATTAAATCCTGTGTCTCTTTGTTGACTTGTTGCCTGGAATTCCTATCCCATACTGAGAGAGGTTGTTCAGATCACCCACTATTAATGTATTAGGACCTATCTCCTTCTTTAGGTCTAAGAGTGTTTGCTTGATATATCTGGGTGCTCCAGTATTGGGTGAATACATGTTTATGATTGTTATGTCTTCTAGCTGGATAGTTCCCTTTATCATTATATAATGGCTTTCTTTGGTTTTTAAAATGTTTTTTGGTTAAAAGTCTATTTTGTCCGATAGTAGCTAAGAATAGCTACTCCTGCTCATTTTTGGTTTCCATTTGCATGGTATATCTTTTTCCATCCCTTCACTTTTAGTCTATGAGTGTCATTACAGGTGAAGTGGGTCTCTTGAAGACAACATATACTTGGGTCTATCTTTTTAATCCAGTCAGTCAGTCTGTGTCTTTTGAATGGGGAGTTTAGTCCATTCACATTTAGAGTAGTTATTGAGAGGTGTTGTTTAATTCCTGTCATTTAATTGCTATTTAGGTGGTTTAAATGTCTTTTGATCATTATTTCCCTTTTATTTCTCTTCTTCAGTGTGAGTTGGGGACTTAAGGTGGAATGGTTTAGCTTCTTTTTCTTTCTTGCTGGCATTTTTGTTTTAACTGTGGGTTTTGCTCTTTCTTGTGTATTCGTGATGGTGTCTCCATTATTCAGATTCCAGATGAAGGACTCCCTTGAGAATTTCTTGCAGGGCCGGTCCTGTGGCAGTGAACTCCCACAACTTTTGTTTGTCTGGGAAATACACTATTTCTCCCTCATTTCTGAAGGAGAGCCTTGCTGGGTAAAGAATTCTTGGCTGGCAGTTTTTTTCTTTTAGTGTATTGAATATATCATTCCACTTTCTTCTGTTCTGTAGGGTTTCAGTTGAGAAGTCTGCTGTTAGTTTGATGGGGGTTCCCCTGTAAGTGACCTGACACTTTTCTCTTGATTCTTATAGAATTCTCTCTTTGTCTTTGAGCTTTGCGAATTTAACTATAATATGTCTTGGGGAGGATCTTCTTGGGTTGAATCTGTTTGTGGACCTTTGAGCTTCCTGGATCTGAAGGTCTGTATCTCACCCTACACCTGGGAATTTTTCTGTTACTATTTCCTTGAGTAGGTTTTTGATACCTTTTCCCTTCTCCTGCCTTTCAGGAATACCCACAATTTGGATGTTAGAGTGCTTGAGATTTTCTCCTATCTCTCTTATGTCTTCCTCATTATGTTTAATTCTTTTTTCCTTTTTTTTTTTTTTGTCTATGTGAGTTATTTCAAAAAGACCATCTTCAAGCTCTGAAATTCTTTCTTCTGCTTGCTCTACCCTTGCTCAAGCTCTCGGTCATGTTTTTTTATTTCATTAAGTGAATCTTTCATTTCTAGAAGTTCTGTTACACTCTTTTTTATGGTATTACTCTCTTTGTAGATTTCCTCCTTCATATTCTGGATGTTTTTTCTTTTTTCATTGTGTTCTCTAATTGAGTCTTTCTTTATTTCTTCATATTTTCTTAAGATTATTACTCAAAATTCTTTTTCAAACATTTCAAGGATTCCCTCTTCCATGGAGTCTGACTTTGGGGCCTTACTGTATCCTTTCAGTGGTGTCATTTTCTCTTTATTGTTTGTACTTCTAGTGTTTTTTCACTGATGCTTGGTCATTTGGTAGGGGGTTTGCTTCTTCTATTATACTGAGGTTGGCTGTGGAGTGGCCTTGGTTGCTACTGCCGGGTGGGAGGTGAACTGTCTTACTTGACAGTAGGTGTGGTGGTGGTTATGTTAAACCACCTTTGTTCCCGTTCCAGACTCTGTGGTTGTAGAATGAGCCCCTAGTGCTGTGGAGTTCTGCTGGGTCAAACTTGGGTCGGATCCATAGGCTGGTGCTCCCCCTGGGTCTGAGGCGGGATGAGGGGCCACGTGGAGCCACATGGTTCCGCTGGCTGGTTGGTGCCAGCGGGCTCACCTGCACGGTGCCAGTTTGGGGCAGTGGGGCGGGCCCTGGAGCTCCCCCTGTGCCTTAGTCCAAAGCGGCGGGGTTGGGGGGACCGCGTGGAGCCATACGGTTTCGCTGGCTGGCCAGCGCCAGCAGGCTCACCTGCGCGGTCTCCATATAAATTTTGAGATGCATCTTTCTACCTTTGCAAAAAATGCCATTGGGATTTTGATAGGGATTGTGATGAATCTGTACATTACTTGGGTAGTATTGACATCTTAACAATAAGTCTTCCAATCTAACAGCTAGAGTTATGTACCCTGCTCTGTGTCTAATATGCATGTGGTTTTGTCCACTCTGAGTCTCGGTTTTCACATCTGTAATGTGGTTGCAAAGTCCCCCTCCCCCTCTGAAAAATGGGCATCTGTGAGCTTTGAAAAGAAGCTGAAGGGGTGAGAGAAATTAGTATGGATCAGTACAGTGCTGGGAGCTTCAGGGAAAAAAAGGAACACCAAGGTACAGTGGTCACATGCCTTTCATGGCATAGAGTTTGCTGACCTTGAACTGAATATGATCACATCAAGCAGGAAAAATCAACCAGAATTTCACTCAAATCAAGCCTTATTAACTATGCACGTACGTGTATCCAGAAAGAACGTAAATTCAACAGACACTAGTATTTGTGTCTGTCATGTTCGTTGCTTATCCTCAGTGCCTAAAACAGAACCTAGCACAAAGTAAACACTCAATAAAATTTTTTAAAAACATATTTATTTATCTTTAATTGATATGTAATAATAGTACTATAAGTATTTGTTGAATGAACTTATGTGATGCTTATAGGAAAAAGAAACTTCAACTGAGAAAACTAGAGCATTGTTTGTCCCAACTTTTTTATTCCTGGGATCTCCCCAGGCCCCCATCTCATGTTCCCTGAGAGCAGATCTGAATGAGTGACAAGTGGGAAGACATAGAATAAAGGAACAGAGAGAAAAAGGAGCTGGATCTCCCAGTCAGATCGACCTGGCTGCAGGCTTCCCTGACCACACAGCTGCTGGAGACCCTAGAGCCCCTGTCTCTGTAATCCCCTGACTTTCTGAAAAATCTAGCCCTTGTTTAAGCAAGAGCAGTTTGACCTAAAAGGAAAAAAATAAGAGAAGAGAATTTGATAAGCCTTTACCTTTCTTTTCCTATACTTCAGTGGGAAGTCAGCTCAGAGCTGCCTTGAAGCAGGAGGCCCTTCCTGGAGCCCATGACCCTGAAGTGGACTTCTGTTCCTCTGGCTGGGGAGAGCCCTATAGAAGTTGCTGCTGTATCTGGTGTTATCAAGAATCTGAGAAGCCTGTGTGACTCCCTATGGGAGGATGTGGGCAAGCATAGCTCAGTGAGAAAGGGCCCAGTGCTCACATGAAGGTATTTCCTACCTCCTCCCAGAAGAAACAGTATACAGTAAAGTCAGACATACATAGACTTCAGCATTGGAATCACCAGAGAATTATAATATTGTTATGCTTAATAGGGCTAAAGACATGAAAGAATTGACAATATGAGCCAGCATCAAGAGACTAAAAGATGACTAAGCAAATTTAAAAACAAAATATCAAATAGAACTTTTTAAAAGTTTTAAATTTCGTTAATAATATAAAAACTAAATTAAAAATTTAATGGATGGATTAAACAGAAGACTAGACACAATAGAATAGAGACTAGACAGGAAAACACATCTGAAGAAATTACTCAGAAAGCAGCCTAAGTGACAAATAAATGGAAAATAAGAAAGAGAAGTTAAGAGATATGGAAGACAGAAAAAGAAGGTCTAACAATGTTGAATTAGATTCCCAGAAAGAGAAATAATAAAAATGATACTAACAGCTAGCAAGTATACAGGACTTACTATGTGCTCCTGTTTACATAAATTAGCTAATTAATCTTCACAACAAACCCATAAAGTAGATACTAATGTTATCCCCATTTTACAGGTAAGGAAACAAACATAGCAGAGTCACAAAATTTGTCTGTTACATAAAGATGCCAGGCAGTCTGGCTTTGTATTCTTAACCACTATACAATATTTGAAGAGATTATAGCAAGAAATTGTCCAGAAATATTAAATGATGGTAGTCCTGAAATCCAGGAAACTCTGCAAATCCCAAACATGATATGACAAAAAGCCCCTAGACACATTTTGGTGAGAGGGTATCACAGCAGAGAAATAGGAAAACTGTTAGAGAGAAAAATGGCAGATCATGAATGTCATCTTGACTAATGGTCAATTCCACAACAGTAACGTTGATGATGGAAAGACAGTGGATCTTCAATGTGCTGGAAGAAAGTAACTGTCATGCTACATGGCTATGCCTGGAAAACCATCTTTAGAAAATGAGAGTGAAACAATGACATTTTCAGACAGACAAGAACTGGAGCACTTGCTACCCACAGACTCTCACAATAGGAACTTCTGCGGAATGTGTTTCGAGAAATGAAACATATGAGATGTGAAATGGGAGGATGAGCAAAAACACCAGTGACTACGTGAATAAATTTGAATAAACATTGACTATTTAAACTAATAATAAATGTTTAATTTGTTGGGGAAAAAACAGGATCAAAATAACATACTGGAGCATAGTAGGTTGGGAGGAAGGTAACGAAGGTCAAAGCTTATTAAAGTCCTGGTCGTTCATGAGGAGGGCAGATTTCTGGGGACAGTTGCATGGTTTGTCCACTGTACCAGAGCACAAGGAAGTGCTGAGTCTCAGAACTATCCTCCATCCACACACACTCCCTAGGTGAGCTTACCCAGCTCCTCTGGGATGTAGAGGAGCATGATGTTGTGTGTTGTTCATCACTGTATCTTCATTGCCTGGAACAGTGCCTGGCACATCATAGGCACACAATAAAAAGTGCTGAGGAGCATGATGTTGTGTGTTGTTCATCACTGTATCTTCATTGCCTGGAACAGTGCCTGGCACATCATAGGCACACAATAAAAAGTGCTGAACAAATGAATAAATTAGTGTATAAATTTTCCTGATTGTTCTAAGTGCTTCATAGTTAAGGTACTTGTAACTCAATTTGGCTGTGGCATAGGCACATGAAAGGAAGTCATGAGAGATAAAGCTGAAAATACTGATTGGCTCTAGATGATCTGAAAATAATCTAGCTAACAAATATGATGTAGAGGGAGAAATGTGACAGTGTGTGTGGTGTGCTAAGGCCCCTGTCTTTTATAACAGAATTCAATATATCCAGTTCTTAGCACTGATAAATCAAAAATGGAAATGTAGTTCTATTATGCAAAGCTATAACACTAGCTTATAAAAGATTTAAGAATGGAAATTGTACACATTGGTTACTATTGGGGAAGACTAACATTAGGAGAGACAAAATTTCACTTTATACACCTCAGTGTCATTTGAGATAAAACTAATGTGCATAATTACTTCTGTAGGTATATTTAAAGAGATCAGGCGTGCCAGGCCATGCAGGGCCTTGAATGCCAAGCACAAGAGGACAGACTATTCTTTAGCTACAAAAGCTCACATTGCTTGGTGAGTCTGCTTCTGGCACAGGTTCACAGTGGGCAACAAATGACTCCAGGAAGTCAATTTCTTACAGGGAGGGAGACTAGCTGGGGTAGGATGAGAAGCCAAGATAAGCAATTGGAGTTAGGGCAAATGCTGAGAAACATCTCTTGAGGTTTCATGTCTCACACTCTCATTTGCCAGCGCCCCCTGTAAAGGAAATCACGGGACTGTCCAGTATCTTGATAAGCCTCACTTGGTCACCTGCTTTCACTCTAACTACTGCTGGCACTTCCCCATCCAGGGGGTAGAAAAGCATCCTCTGCTGTTTGCTAATCCCAGGAAAGCTCTTCCTTCTCAACTGACCACCTCCATTAGGAAGAATGGTGCTAAGGTAAGAGTTTGCTTAAGAACAGCCTTCTTTCAAAGGAAGTTTTGGTTTTTCCATCTTAGTTCACATCCTGATGAATTCATCTTGGGGTGCATCCATCAGCAAAAGTCAGGAGGTATGAACTCCTTCGAGGGAGCTTTGGATGCTGGTGGGAGGTGTGAATAGGGTCAACCAGATTCTTTTCAATTCTGTTCTATCTCATACCCTTCCTTTCTCTTCAGCCATTCAAATCTTCTACTCTGGAGAGAAGTATTTTGGTATTTTTAATTTAGGAAACAAGATAGTGTGTAGGCATTACTTCTCAAAGCTAAATTGTTAATAACCTCAGGTTTCACAGATTTGCTTGCTGTTCAAAAGGTTTACTTATTTGTATCTCTTGTATCTGTCATTGTTTTACCAGAATACACCAGGCACATTCTAACAAAGGTAGCCGAGATGAGTTTAATGAAGAGACTCTTTACAAAGGTGTGGGCAGGGCTGAGGGAAATCTATAAAGGATGATGAAGCTCCCAAAGGCGAGTAATAGTGGAGATCCGTTACTATGGCTGGGCCTGAAGGGGTAAGGAGAAGGAGAAGTTACAAGAACTCAGAATGGGCATAGCTGTAGCTGTGACTATAGGAAAAGGCCACCAGGCAGGGCTGTGTCCTTCGGTTGAGTAACACTACCACTGAAAATTCAGCCTAGCAGGAAGAGAGCCAAGAAATAAAAAAAATCCCAAATTGCTCTCCTACTACCCTCCAATCTCCTGTCAATATATCTCTTTGACTGAATGCAACCAGGAGCCAGAGGGAAAGGAGCCCATTGATAAGGCACAGAGAAGTCTCCTCCTAGGATACAGAGGAGGGTAGAGAAAGGAGGACATGAGGTCTTGATGGCAAATGGAAAATCCATTTCTTCCTGTAGCCTCCCCACAGTTTATAGTTCCTGGGACTTTTTCTACCTCAGTGAGATTGGATCAATTTCTCATTTTATCTCCTCCAAGTTTGTCTGATTATTTGTTTGCACATCCCGATCTAGTGTCATTTCTTTAGAATAATCTCTCACTATCATCGTAAATACCTCAAGAATAGGATGTAATTGGGGAAGAAAAGATAGGAATACACAAGTATTTGTAAGGATTTTAAATTTATGATTAGGGCTGCTCTAAAGAGAAACTATTATAATAGTGACTTAAACAAGTGAGAAAGTTTATTAGTCCTGGACTGGTTTTCTAAGACGTCAGACACCAGGACTCTTCCAACTTGCTGTTAACTCATCCATTAAGAGGTGCCCTCATCTTCATGGCTCCAGCTCACATCAGCATTCTAGCCTGGGGGTGAAAAGGAAGAAAGAAAGAGCAAAGGAGAAGTTGGTTACACACGGGAGGTTGGTTACCTTCCACTGGACAGCACCTAGGAACGTGGTGCCACCACCATCAAGGGAGGCTGGGAAATGGGGTCCTTTTTATAGTCTAACTCTCAGAATTATTATGTCTTTATAGAGGGGAATAGACTATTGGGGGCAACTAGCAGTGTCTATAACCCCTGCTTCTCTCTCAGAATCTGTGCTCACTAAGAATGAACGAAGAGGTAAGCTTGGGACAGGTCTCCAGGAAACCAGGGCTGGTGTTGGACCTGTTCTTCACCTTGTCATGTCAGGAAAATCTGTTGTACTCTTTAAGCCTCAGATTCGCGTGTTAAATGAGGATATTACAGTAGGTGGGCTCTAAGGAATATGTGCTAGAAGCTGGGAATATAATAGTGAACAATCACCACAAGAAAAACCAAGAAGGTCTAGGCATTGTAGATCTTTGAATTTAAGGAGGAAGACAAAAGAAAAAATAAAGACACACAGTTAAAAATAGAGCTGCAAACTGTATTCAGTGCCATGAATAAAAAGGCCAATGTGCCCTGAGGGAGGATTACAGAAGCTGTGGTTTTTCTCCATATCCTCATCAGACCAACCAGGGCTGCAGAAACTAAGGGTATGTGATGGACACACTCAGCCCTGGCTGCCAACTCTGTACCTCTATGGAGGACACACACCCCTCCACTTGGAGGCCTCCCACCTGTGTGAGTCCTCTGCAGTGTGGAGTTATTGACAGCTGTCTTTTCTGAAGTAGACAAGGGCTCCCGCATTTGGTTCCTTGTTTCCAGTTGGTTTCTATTCCCATCTCCTCTACCTGACCCTGAATCATAATCTCCTTTCTTCCTTGTGGAGGGACCCCTCTCTATCACTGAGGGTGGCCATAGGTCATGCCTGGGGCCTCCGACTTCCTGCCATGAGAGAAAACCTATGTCCCAGGACCACAGGGATGCCTGACCAGTAATGCTGTTGCTTCCTGTTTAGGAATGGTGACTACGGTGGCTGTCAGACATTTGATTTCATCACTGCAGCCCTGCTGCTGTTCCGCACAACCTTCCCAGACTTCTCTCCTCCTTCCTCCAGGTGAAATGGCATGGCCTGGGACAGTGAGTGGGAGTGCTGAGGCCACAGAATTTTTCCAAGTCAGTAGAGGACCTGTGTTGCAGTAGAGAGGGCCCAGGCTTTAGAGTCAGCAAGAACTGGATTTGAATCCTGGTTTCAGAACTCTCCGGCCTTCAGTTAATTACTCAATCTCTGTAAGCGTCTATTTCCTTCCCTGTAATAAGGGAACAGTGACTCCCACACAGCAGGGTGGTCCTGAGAATCAATGATCATGCAGCAGGTGCTCAACTCTTGTTTGTTTCCAGGGACACCCCTGGAGGGTTTCTGAGTATGGACTCAACCACTCCAACCAGGGAGACCGAACTCACAGCAACGAATGGACATGAACAGGTCCTTCTTCCAGATTGTGACAAGGGGACCCTGACCTTGGCCTTGCTGATAGTCATCATCTGCCTGGCCGGGCTGGCAGGAAACGCGGTGGTGCTGTGGCTGCTGGGCTTCCGCATGCGCAGGAGCGCCTTCTCCGTCTACGTCCTCCACCTGGCGGCGGCTGACTTCCTCTTCCTCTGCTTCCAGGTTGTAGATTACCTGGAGAAACTCATTGACTTCTTGCATTCCACCTCCATCTACATCCCTGGCTTCTTCACCATTGTGTCTACCTTTGCCTATCTTGCAGGCCTAAGCATGATCACTGTCATTAGCACCGAGCGCTGCCTGTCCGTCCTGAAGCCCATCTGGTACCGCTACCGCCGCCCGAGACACACGTCAACTGTCATGTGTGCCCTGCTCTGGGCCCTGTCCCTGCTGCTGAGTATCCTGGAAGGGGAGTACTGTGGCTTCCTCTTTAGGAATGGTGACGATGGCTGGTGTCAGACGTTTGATTTCATCACTGCAGGGTGGCTGATTTTTTTATTTGTGGTTCTTTCTGGGTCCAGCCTGACCCTGCTGCTCAGGATCTTCTGCGGCTCCAGGTGGATGCAGCTGACCAGACTGTATGTCACCATCGTGCTCACAGTGCTGGTCTTCCTCCTCTGTGGCCTGCCCTTTGGCATTCACTGGTTCCTCTTAATCTGGATTCGGAATTATTTTTATTTGTTCCCTTGTCATCTTTACACGGTTTCAGTTGTCCTGTCCTGTGTCAACAGCTGTGCCAACCCCATCATTTACTTCCTTGTTGGCTCCTTCAGGCAGCAGTGGTGGCGGCGGAGGCAGACCCTCAAGGTGACTCTGCAGAGGGCTTTGGAGGACATTCCTGAGATAGATGACAGTGAAGGCAGCCTTCCTCAGGCAACGATGGAAGTGTCAGGAAGCAGTGTGGTGTAGCAACTGAGGGCTTCTGCTCGACTCAGACAGATGTGGCTTTGAGAACCAATTTGACCCCTATCAGTTTTAGAGATTTTCTTAACTACTTTTTTCCTCTGCTCCTGATCTTAAGATGGTCCAGGACTTTTCTCACTGAAAGCAAAGCAGGAAAGGTAAAAATTTCCTTGGTCACTGCACCTTGATAGGGACTAAAATAATGTTACATTTTTAACAAGTTTATTTTTCTGTTTCCTACAATTTCTGTCTCAGTAAAATTAGAAGAATTAAGTTTCAATCTAGCCTCAAAAGAGCAATCTTCTTTAAATTTGGTAGGCCTTAGAATATCTTCTTAGCTCAATAAATGATTATTGAATAAATGAGTTAATGAATGAATAAATAAACTGATGAGTTTTTGTCACTCCTGTGTGAAATCTCCATCTACCAGATTTGATTCACCATCCTCTTTTTTTTCTTTTTAATTTATTTTTCCTTAATTGACCTATGAAAATTGTATATGTTTGTGGAGTACAACGTGATAGTTGGGTAAGTTAATACAGTGTGCAACAGTCATATAAGGGTATTTAGCAGATCTATCACCTCAAATATTTGTCATCTCTTTGTGTTGGGAACACTCAAAATCCTCTCAATTAAGCTACTTAAAGTGATATAGAAATTTGTTGTTGACTGTAGTCTCCCTATATTGCTGTGGAACACATGATCTTATTCTTCTTATCTCTCTACACTACTGTATCCAGTGACCACCCTCTCCCCAAACCCCTGTTTCCTCCCCTTACCCATCTCTAGTAAACACTATGCTATTCTCTACTTCTGTGAGATCAACTTTTTTAGTTTATACATATGAGCAAGAACATGCAGTATTTGTCTTTCTGTGCCTGGTTTGTTTCACTTAAGAAAATTTTCTCCAAGCTCATCCATGCTACTGCAAATGGCAGAATTTCACTGTTTTTATGGCTGAGCAGTATTCCATTGTGTGCAAATATGCCATACCACATTTTCTTTATCCACTCATCCATTGATGGACATTTACATTAGTTCCAAGTCTTGGCTATTGTGGATAGAGCTGCAATGAACATGGGGGTGCAAGCATGTTGATTTCCTTTCCTCTGTATATAGACCCAGTAGTGGGATTGCTGGATCCTATGTATTTCTATCTGTACTTGTTTGACAAATCACCATACTGTTTTCCAAAATGGCTGCATTAATTTACATTCCCACCAACAATGTATGAGTTCCCCTTTCTCTGCATTGTTACCGGCATTTGTTATTTTCTGTCTTTTTGATAATAGCCATTCTAACTAGGGTGAGATGATATCTCATTGTGGTCTTGATTTGCATTTCTCTGATGATTAGTGATGTTGAGCATTTTTCCATATACCTGTTAGCCATTTGTATGTCTTCTTTCGAGAAATGTCTATTTGGCTCCTTTGCCTATCTTTTAATCATATTATTTGTTTTTTTACTATTGAGTTGTTTGAGTTGCTTGTATATTCTGGATATTAATCCCTTGTTAGATACACAGTTTGCAAATATTTTCTCCCACTCTGCAGATTCTCTCTTCTCTGTTGATTGTTTCCTTTGCTGTACAGAAACTTTTTAGTTTGATATAATCCCATTTGTCTTTTTCTTTTGTTGCCTATGCTTTTGAGGCCTTATTCATAAAATTTTGCCCAGTCCTATGTTCTGAAGCTTTTATCATCTGTTTTCTTCTAGAAGTTTTACACTTTGGGGTCTTACATTTAAGTCTTTAATCCATTTTGATTTGATGTTGGTATATGGTAAGAGATAGGAATCTAGTTTCATTCTTCTGCATATGGATCTCTAGTTTTCCCTGCACCACTTATTGAAGAGACTGTCCTTTCCCCAGTGTATGTTTTTGGCTCCTTTGTCAAAAATCAGTTGGCTGTAGGTACGTGGATTTATTTTTGGATTCTCTATTCTGTTCCATTGGTCTGTGTCTGTTTTTGTACCAGAACCAGGCTGTTTTGATTACTATTGCTTTGTAGTATAGTTTGAAATCAGGGAGTGTGATGCCTCCCACTTCTTCTTACTCAGGGTTGTTTTGGCTATTTGGGGTCTTATGTTGTTCCACATAAATTTTTGGATTGCTTTTTCCACTTCTGCAAAGTATGTCATTGGTAGTTTGATGAGGATGGCCCTGAATCTATAGTGGGTAATACTGCCTTGGGTAATACGAACATTTTGACAATATCAGTTCTTCCAATCCATGAACATGGGATGTCTTTCCATATTTTTGTATCCTCTTTAATTTTTTAAATCAATGTTTTGTACTTTTTTATAGAAATTTTTTATCTCCTTTGTTAAATTTATTCCTAAGTATTTTTGTTGTTGATGTTGTTGTTATTGTAAATGGGATTGCTTTCTTGATTTCTTTTTCTGCTAGTTTGTTGTTGGCGTATAAAAATGCTAATGATTTTGTACATTGATTTTGTAATGATTTTGTACATTGATTTTGTATTCTGCCACTTACTGAATTTGTTTATCAATTCTAACAGAGTTTTTTGGTGAAGTCATTAGGGTTTTCTACATTTAAGATTATGTTATCAGCAAACAGAAACAATTTCACTCCTTCCTTTTCTATCTGGATGCCTTTTATTTCTTTTTCTTGCCAAATTGCTCTGTCTAGGACTTCCAGAACTATGTCGAATAGCAGTGGTGAAATGGGCATTATTTTCTTGTTCTTGATCTTAAAGGAAAAGCTGTTGACTTTTCAATGTTGAGTATAATGTTAGCTGTGGGCCTGATATATTCCCTTTATTGTGTTGAGGTACGTTTCTTCTATACCCATTTTATTGAGAGTTTTTTTTATCACAAACAGATGTTGAGTTTTGTCAAATAAATTTTCTGAATCTATTGAGATAATTGTATGGTTTTTGTTCTTCATTTTGTTCATATGGTATATCACATTCATAGATTTGCATATGTTCAACTATCCTTGCATACCAGGGATAAATCCTACTTAATCATGGTGAACGGTCTTTTCAATGTGCTATTGAATTCATTTTGCTAATGTTTTGTTGAGAATTTTGTATCAGAGTTATTGGTCTGTAATTTTCTTTTGTTTTAGTATTCTTGTCTGGCTTTTGTAGAGTAATACTGGCCTAGTGTTTTAGTCCATATTGTGTTGCTATAACAGAAACACCTGAGACTGGGTAATTTATAAAGAAGAGAGGTTTATTTGGCTTACGATTCTGGGACAGCTGCGCAGGCATGGGCCTCAGGCTGCTTCTACTCATGGTGGAAAGTGGCAGGCAGATGGTGGGTACAAGCAGATCACATGGCGACAGGAAACAAGAGAGAGGAAGCAAGAGAGAGGGGGTGCCAGGGTCTTTTTTAAGCAACGAGCTCTCATGGGAACTAATAGAGTGAGAACTCACTCATTAATCCCCCCTCCCCCAGGGAGAGCATTAATCCATTCATGAGGGATCCACCCCCATGACTCAATCCGTTTCCAACACTGCCACATTGGAGATCAAATTTCCACATGAGTTTTGGAGGGGACAACACATCCAAACTCCATCATTCCACCCCTGGCCCCCCAAAATTCAAGTCACTCTCACATACAAAATACTATCCCAACAGTCCCAAAAGTCTTAGTTTGCTCCAGCACCAACTTAAAAGTCCAAAGTCCAAAGTCTCATCTGAGATCAAAAGCAAAAGTCCTTCCAACTGTGAACCTGTAAAAGTGAAAGCCAAATTTATCTACTGCCAAGATACAATGGTGGAACAGACATTGGGTACACGTTCCCATTCCAAGAGGGAGGAATAGGCCAGAAGAAAGGAAAAACAGGCCCCAAACAAGTCCAAAACCCAGCAGGGCAGACATTATATCTTAAAGCTCCAAAATAATGTTCTTTGACTCCAAGTCCTGCATCCTGGGCACAATTGGGCATCTAGGCCCCCAAAGCATCAGGCAGCCTTGTTCCCTCAGCTCAGCCAGGCACAACCCAGTGGGCCACGCTGGTGCCTATGGCTTTTCCAGGCCTGCATTGCATGTTACCAGTGGTCCTGAAGTTCTGGGGTCCTGATGGCAGCCCTCTGCATTGGCTCTACTAGACATTTCCCTGGTGGGGGCTCCCTGTGGGGGCTCCAACCCCACTTTCCTGCCCAGCGTTGCTCTAGTAGATTGCCTCTGCAGTGGTTCCACCCCTGCGGCAGGTCTCTGCCTGGGCTTCCAGGCTTTTCCATACATCCTCTGGAATCTGGGTGGAGGCTGCCACGCCTCCACTGCTCTCATGTCCTGCCAGCCTGCAGACTTAACACAACGTGGACACCACCAAGGTTTGGGGCCTCCACTCTCCAGGGCTGTTGCATGAACCACACTTGGGGCTGTTCCAGCTGGAGCAGCTGGGATGCAGGGAGCAGGATAAGAGGGCAGCTGTGCCCCAGGTCTGTCCTCCAGGATAACTCAGTCCTTCTAGGCCTCCAAACTCCTCCAACCTTTGCCTATTACCCCGTACCAAAGCTGAATCCATATTTTCAAGTATCTGTATAGCAACACCCCACTTCTCTGGTACCAATTTTCTGTTTTAGTCCATTTTGTGTTGCTATAACAGAAATACCTGAGACTAGAAAATTTATAATAGAAAGAGGCTTATTTGGCTTATGATTCTGGGACAGCTGCATCTGGCACGGGCCTCAGGCCGCTTCTACTCATGGCAGAAAAGTGGCAGGCAGCTGGTGGGTACACACAGATCACATGGCGAGAGGAAGCAGGAGAGAGACAGAGAGGAGGTGCCAGGGTCCTATAAACAACAAGCTCTCGTGGGAACTAATAGGGCAAGAACTCACTCATTACTCCCCCCTCCCCCAGGGAGAGTATTCATCCATTCATAAGGGATCCACCCCCATGACTCAATCAGTTTCCAACACTGCCAATTGGGGATCAAATTCCACATTCGTTTTGGAGGGGACAACACACCCAAACTCCATCACCCACTAAGCCATTAACCCATCAGTCCATGAGTGGATCAAACCATACACAAGGGCATAGACCTCACAATCCAATCACTTTCTTAAAGGCCCCACCTTTCAACACTGCCATAGTCTGATTCCCCATCCCCTTAACACTGTTACAATGAGGATCAAGTTTCAATGAGTTTTGAGGAAGACATTAATCCACAGCAATCACTGAAGCAGCATGTTAGTGTGTAGGCTCTTGTATGGACATAAGCTTTTTACTCATTTGGGTAAATATCTAGAAGCATGATTGCTGGATCTTATGATAAGCCTATGTTTAGCTTTTTAAAAACTTCTAGACTGTCTTCTAAAGTCATCGTACCATTTTGTTTTCCCACCAGCAATGTGTGAGAGTTTCTGTTGCTCCACGTTCTCATCAGAATTTAGTGTTGTCAGTGTTTTGGATTTTAGTCATTCTGATAGATGGGTAGTACTATATCATTGTTTGCTGTTGTCATTGTTTAATTTGTACTTCTACAATGACATATCACAATAAGAATTTTTTTCGCATGTTTATTTGCCATCTGTGTAACTTCTTTGGTGAGGATCCTGCTGAGATCTTTTGCCCACTTTGTAATGGGATTGTTTGTTTTCTTATTGTTGAGTTTTTAGTGTGATTTGAATATTTGGATACCAACCCTTTTCAGATATGTGTTTTGCAAATATTTTCCCACAATTTGTGGTTGTCTTTTTCATTCTCTTACCAGTGTCTTTTGCATATCACAAGTTTTAATCTTAATGAAGTTGTCTGGTACCCAGTCCTGGGTTGATTAGGGCAGAAAAACACTGGCTTGATGTGTGAGAGCTTCATAAAGGAGGTGGTTGGGGATATGGGCTTTGGATTGGTTGTTTTACATTTAAAAGGCATGCTCTCATGGGAAAAGTTTGCTATATCTAAGAATTAGCTAGCCCTGAGAGGGGCAGTCTCTCCCAGATCAGCAAGGCTTTAAGATATCAAGGCACATAAATTTTTTTAAAAATTAAAAACATGATTAATTGAATACTAACGTTATACATAATGGTGAGAAGCTAGATGTTCTTCCTAGTAATGTCTGTTTCTAGTTTTGGTATTTGAGTAATAGTGGCCTACAGAATGAGATAGGAAATGTTCCCTCTGTTTATATTTCCTGAAGAGATTGTAGAAAATGGTATCATTTCTTTTTTCAATATTTGGTAAAATTCACCAATGAAACCATTTGGGACTAGTACTTTCTGTTTTGAAAGGTTGTTAATTGTTGAGCCCATTTTTAAAATAGATAAAGGCCTATTCACATTATCTATTTCTCGTGTGTGGTTTTTCGTAGATGTATGCTTCAGGAATTTGTTCATTTTATCTAAGTTATAAAATTTGTGGGCATAGAGTTGTTTTAGTATTTCTTTATTATATTTTTAATGTACATGGAATCAATTGTAATGGTCTCCTCTTTCCTTTCTGATTTCAGTAATTTGTGTCATCTCCCCTTTTTCCTTTGAAGTTTTTTCTAGAAGTTTATCAATTTTATTGATGTTTTCAATGAGCTGTTATTTTCATTGATTTTCTCTATTTCCTGTCTTCAATTTCATTAATTCTTGCTGTTTTTTTTCTTTATCTGCTTTCTTTTCACTTAATTTGCTCTTCTTTTTTGAGTTTCCTCGCATAGAAGTTTAGATTATTGATTTTAGACCTTCGTTCTCTTCTAGTACATGATTTTAATGTTGTAAAAATTCCCTCTACAGACTGCTTTTGCTATATCCCACAAACTTTGTGTATATAAAGTTTATATTTATTTTCATGTAGTTGAAAACATTTTAAAATTTCTCTTGAGAGTTCTTCTTTAACCCATGTGATTTTTAGAAATGTGTCATCTAGTCTCCAAATATTTGGAGGTTTTCTAGCTGTCTTACTGTTGTTATGTCTAGGTTAATTGTATTGTCTGAAAGCGTACTTTGTATGATTTCTATTATTTAATTTGTTAAGGTGTGTTTAATGGCCCAGCATGTGGTTGATCTTGATGAATGTTCCATGTAAGCTTGAGAATGTGTATCTTCCTGTTGTTGGATTAAGCTGCTAGAAGTTAATCAGATCCGATTGATGAATGGTGCTGTTCAGTTCAATGATATACTTATTGATTTCCTGTCTGCTGTATCTCTCAGTTACTGAAGGAGGGGTGTTGAGGCTTCCAACTAATAGTAAATTTACCTATTTCTCCTTGCATTTCTATCAGCTTTTGCTACACATATTTTGTCACTATGTTGTTAGTCACATACAAATTCAGGAATGTTATTTCTTCTTAGAGAACTGACTCTTTTATAATGGGGTCAGTGCCTTTTTATTAATCTCTGATAATTTTCCTTGTGCTGAAGTCTTTGTCTGAAATTAATATAGCTACTCCATCTTTCTTTTGATTACCATTAATATGGTATATCTTTCTCCATCACTTTATTGTAATCTGTTTTGTCTTTATATTTAAGGTGGATTTCTGGTAGACAGCATATGGTTAGATGTTGCTATATTTTTAAAATTAACTCTGATAGTCTTTGTCTTTTAATTGATGTATTTAGACCACTTACACTTAAAGTAATTATTGATATAGTTGGATTAATATCTATCATATATGTAACTGTATTCTATTTTTATTGCTCTTTCTATCCATCTATCTTCCACTCTTTTTTTGCTGTCTCTGGTTTTAACTGAATAATTTATATACTTCAGTTTTCTTTTCTCCCAGCATATCAATTACACTTCTTTTAAAAAAAATTTTGGTGATTGCCATAGACTTTGCAATATATATTTACAACTAATCTAAGTCCCCTTTCAAATAACACTATACCACTTCATAGATAGTGCAGTTACTGTATAACAGAGTATTATCAATTTCTCTCTCCCATCTTGCATAGCATTGCTGTCATGCATTTTTCATTTATCCATTAGCTATAATCATCCAATATTGTTGCTATTATTATCTTGAACAAACTGTTCTCTGTTAGATCAGTTAAAAATAAGAGAAATAAAAAATATTATTTTACCTTTGTTTATTCCTTCTTAAATGTTTTTCCCTTTGTTCTGTAGACCTGATTTTCTGCTCTATTTTATTTTCCTTCTCCCTAAGGAATTTCTTTAACATTTTTTGCAAGGCAAGTCTACTGGCAGTACATTCCCTCAATTTTTGTTTGTCTGAAACAATCTTTTGTATCCCTCACTTTTAAAGGATGATTTCATGATACAGAGTTCTAGGTTGGTGATTGTTTTCTTTTAAAACTTTGTTTCACTTCATGCTTTTCTTGCTTGCATGGATTCTGAAGAGAAGTATGATGAAATTCTTATCCTTACTCCTCTGTAGGTAAAGTGTTTCTTCTGACTTCTTTCAATATTTTGTCTTTAATTTTCTGTAGTTTGAATACCATATGCCCAAGAGTAGTTGTTTGTTTGTTTGTTTTATGTGTGTGTGTTCTGCAGTTTGAATACCACATGCATAAGTGTAGTTGTTTTTTTGTTTGTTTGCTTGGTTTTTATGTGTGTTTCCTGAGCTTCCCAGATCTGTGGTTTAGTGTCTGCCAATAATTTTGGCAATTCTAGAAAATTCTGGAAAATTCTCAGCCATTATTACTTAAAATATTTCTTCAGTTCTTTCTTTCTTTTCTTTCAGTTGTTTCCATTATGTTTATGTTGTTAACACCTTTTATAATTGTCCCACAGCTTGTGAACATTGTTTCATTTGGGGTTTTTTTGAAGTCTTTTTCTTTTTTTTTTTCTATTTGCTTTTCATTTTGGGAAGTTTCTATTGATTTATCTTCAGGCTCACTGACTGTTTCCTAGGCCGTGTCTAGTTCACAGGTAAGCCCAACAAAGACATTCTGCATTTCTATTACAATGGGTTTTTTTTTAATTGTATCATTTCCTTTTTCTTAGAATTTTTGTCTGTGTACTTATATTATTCATCTGCTCTTGCTTGCATATTGTCCCCTTTCCATTAGGATCTTTAGCACATTAATCATAGTTATTTTAAATTCTCAGTCTGATGATTCCAAATTCTCTACCATACCTTGAACTCTTTACATCTTCTATGGGGAGCCAATTGATCTTCTTTTCAACATGAATAAATTAAAAATATAGAAATACAGCTTTACAACTCAAATCTATAATAATAACTAATAATCTATAATAATATTGTTATTAGTGTATAATGTTATTATCTATCTATAATAATAACTAATAGGGCTGGCTGGTTGACCTCAGTTGGTTAGAGCATAGTGTTATAACACCAAGGTCCAAGGGTTCAGATCCATGTACCAGCCAGCTGCCAAAAAAAAATTTAAAAACTAAGAAAATATTATATGCACATTAATCTATAACATAATATTGTTAATATATAATAATAGCATTATTAACCTATAATTAAAAACTAATAAGAGAATTTAACATAGTAACTAATAAAAGAACAACTAAAACAAGTTATTGCTTCTGGAGAATAGAATTTAGGAAGATTTTCACTTTTTATTTGATATACTTTTGTGTCAGCTCGAAAGAAAATGTAAATCAGCATGCATTACCACTCTAATTAAGAATAAAAGGGTGGGTCAGGCCACAGAGATCCTTGAATGATAAGTGAGGAGGGTGTGATTTATTCTTAGTTATAAAGCGTCCCAGCACAGGCTCACATTGCTTGGCATTGCTACTCATGCACACAGTTTGTAGCAAAAGGCTCCAAAACAACCATAACTTGTAGGGAAGGGGACCTGATGGGGTGGGGATGGGGCAGAGATTGAGAGACAGGAGTAGAGTCAGACCAAATGTTGAAAAACATCTCATGAGGGTTCCACTCTCTCATTTGCCCGTAGGCCCCTGTACTGGAAACCACAGGGCTTTCCAGCATGTTGATAAGCCTCACTATAGCATTAGACTTCCCTCCAGCTACTGCAGGCATTTCTCCAGGGGAGATAAGCACCCTCTAGTGACTGTCCAGCCCAGGAGGCTCTTCCCTTCAGCATCGGTCAGCAGTCTGCTTGCTCTCTCCAGCAAGAAGAGTGGAGGAAAGGTTAGAGTTTATCGAAAACTTATTTCCAAAGCCATGGTTGTGTTTTACCTCTGAGTCTATATCCACATAACTCCACCTTGGAGAGGAGTTTTCAGGAAGTTACAGGGGTTCCATCAGGAAAAGACAGGAGACATGAAGCTCCTTCCTGGCAACTTTGGGAGCTGCAGGCTTGACTGGGAGATCTGAAATGTAAGTCAGGACTGTTCTCTCTTAGTAGGCAGTCTCACCATTCTCTCCTTCATCCCAACCACACTAATTTGCTGTCATAGTGAGAAATCTGCTGCTTTCTTTAATTTAGGGAGCAAGGTACAGTACATGTATGCTTTTCAAACCTAACTTTGAATAATCCTGACACCAGTTTTACTTGTTTTTCAAAATTTCTTTTCCTTTCTGTGTGTATCACTTAGGGTCCCAGCAGGAAACTGAAGGCCTAAAGAGGGATGATTGAGAAGTTTAATTAAATGACAGTTTACCAATATGAGCAGGTTTAGGGAACGTTACATGGGACGGTGATCTCCACACTCCCACCCATACTCGTCCATCGTGGCTGCCAAGGAAAGTAATAGCTGTTAAGCGAGTTCACTGTGCATTGGTTACCACGTCTGCCCACTGCATCTTGAGCTGAAATTTATACTACTTGCAAGAATCTGGTGAAACAGAACACTTCTATAGACAACAAGTTACATGAAGCAAATTTATTACATACAGATAGGAAGAAAAGGACAATAGAATCCTGAGATTTGTGATGAGCCCAAGGCTCAGGAAAGCTGCCTGGGGTGGATGGAGTCTCCTTTGCTTGTGCCCTGCTTATACAGCAGCTGTGGAATGACAAGAAGCAGCCCACCCTAGGTTTTGTATCATGCAGTACAGGAATCCCTAGGCTAAATCGTTGAAGGACATCCTGTTTCTTAGGGGGACAGGAACAGAGCCCAGGCTGTTCAGCCCAGTTCCTCCTTGTCTCGGGATGTTGCATTCTACAGTTATTCTTGAGAACTACAAGTCGGAAAGAGGGAGAATGGGGGAAGAAAAGGGAAGAACTGGGTCACTCCAAGGACACTCACCCACAAGAGCTGTGAATAACTATAGACAGAACTAACATGTGATCCAGCAATCCCACTACTGGATATATATCCAAAGGAATGGAGATCATCATGTAGAAACTATACGTGCACTCCCATGTTCACTGCAGCTCTATTTACAATAGCCAAAATATGGAACCAACGTAAGTGTCCACCGATGGACAACTGGATAAAGAAAATGTGGTATATATACACAATGGAATACTACTGAGCCATAAGAAAGAATGAAATTCTTCCATTTGCAGCAACATGGAAGAGTCTGGAGAAAATTATGTTAAGTGAAATAAGCCAGACAAAGAAACAGAAATACCGCATGTTCTCACTCATAACTGGCTTCTAGGAGAGGAGGGAAGGAGGAAGGGAGGAATGAAGTAAACAAAGAAAGAAAAGACCGCAACAATATGCTGAACTCTCAGAAGGAGAGAACAGACCTAAGGATACTAGAGATGGGTGGGAGGGAGGGAGGGGGTTTGAGAAGTGACAGGTCAGGTAAAGGGCATAAAGAAATATCACGATTTGTAAGAATGAATATGCTAATAATAAAGAAAAAAATTTTTAATTAAAATAGAAACAAAAAAAGTTGTGAACTGTAAAACCACTAGGCTTGAAAAAACCACTCAAAGTGGTCTGTAGCTGTAGCTGTAATTGTAGAAATGAGATACCAGATGGGGGCTTATGAGCTTAGGTAAAGTAACACTCCACTGTCAACTCACAACCTGGTAGGGAGAGAATGAGGGTATTAAAAAACCCACGTCATTCTCCTCCTGCCCTCCAGTCTTCTCTCAATGTGTTCCTTAGACTGAATGCAACCGGGAGCCAGATGGAAAGGAGCCCATTGATGAGGCACGGAGAATTCTCCTCGCAGTTTGCAGAGGAGGGTAGAGAAGGGAGGACATGAGATGTGATGGCAAATGGAGAAAATTACTCCTTTCTTATAGCCTCCCCAAAGTTGGTGCAGTTCTCAAGACTTCCTCTAGCTCAATATGGTTGGATCAATGTCTCATTCTATCTCCTGCCAGTTGTTTGATTGTTTCTTTGCACTTTCCTATCTAGTGTCACTTTTTTGGAATAATCTCACACTATTATCACAAATGCCTTGAGAATAGAATGTAGTTTAAAATAAAAGATGGAAGTACATGTATTTATATGTTTTTAAGCTTATGTGATTAGCTGCTGTAAGAGAAAGCCATTACAATAGTGACAAACAAGAAGTTACCAGGATTGGACAGGTGACTCCGAGGCATCAGACACTAGACTCTTCCAGCTTGGGGCTCCCCTATCCCTAAAGATGGGACCTCATCCTAGTGGTCCTACATGACTCTGGCCATATCAGCATTGCAGCCTGGGGCAAAGAAAGAAAGGACGAATACAAGGAGTTTGGGACATCACTTCTGCTCACCTCCCATGGGACAGCGCCTAGTCACATGGTGCCGTCCCCATCAAGGGAGGCTGGGATTGGGGTCCTTGTGCTTGTCTGAAGCTCTCAGAATTGTTAAGTGAGAAAGGAGGGGAATGGATAGTTGGAACAACTAGCAGTTTCTACACTCCTGATTCTCAGATTCTGTGTTCACATGAAGATTCTTCTTGGGAATGCCTCACATAATGAAGTGCGAGGCTACTTCAAAAAGTTCAAGGGAAAATAAAATTAAACACTAATACAGATAATTCCATGAACTTCTTGAAGTACCCTCGCATGATGCTGTGAACAGGGGGAAAGCCTGGAACGGGGATCCAGGAGACCAGAGGCGATACTGGGCACGTTCATCACAGTTTCATATCAGAAAAATCCCTTTGACCATTTAAGCCTCAGTTTGTTCCTCCATTAAATGATAATATTACAATATTACATCTAAGAGACATGTGCTAGATGCTGGGGATACAATAACCAACAACAGCAACAACAAAAACCAGGCAGATGTAGGCATTACAGAGCTTTGAGTTTAATGAGGGAGATGAAAAAAAAAAGGGTGCCCCACTTAAAAAAAGAACTGCACACTGTGTTCAGTGCCATGTGCCCTGAGGTAGGGTAACAAAAGTTGTGGTTTCCTCCATATCTTCAGCAGACCAACCAAGGCTGCAGGAACTAAGAGACCACATGATAGATGCATTCAGTTCTTGCTGCCCAAAGGTTCCTGCCTTCTTCCATTCTGAGCCTCCTCTCCTGCCTTAGTCCTGGGCAGTCTTCACTGACTGGAGCTTTTTCAGAGGCAGGAAGGGGCTCCTGGGCTCTGGGGTCTATTCTCTGTTGTCCTCTACCTAACTGCTGCGTGTTCCACATTTTATGAGTTTCTCTTCCTTGCTTTTTCCATAATTTTTCTATCCTAGTTTAATAAGACACGGATGTGAACTGCCATTTCTGCAACCCTGAGAGTAAAGGTTTCATCCTCCATCCTGTTTTGCTTGTGCAGAGGACACACGACCCTGGCCGTGGGGCTGCAGGGTTGGCAAAGGGTGAGGACTCTGAGACAGACCTGTGGGTGCAAACCCAGGCTCTGCCACTTTTTGGAGTGAGACCTGGAGCAACTTACTAAATCTCCTTTTTCCTCTGTCATCTCCTATGCAAGATGGGAATAATAATAATAATAATCTTTATATGACTATTTAGAGGATTAAAAGGGGGAAGACCAACCTTGCATCCCTGGGATGAATCCCACTTGATCGTGATGAATAATTTTTCGTATGTGTTGCTGTATTCTGTTTGCTAATATTTTAGTGAGGATTTTTGCATCTATATTCATCAAGGATATCGGCCTGTAGTTTTCTTTTTTGGTTATATCTTTACCTGGTTTTGGTATCAGGATGATGTTTGCTTCATAGAATGAGTTTGGGAGATTTGCGTCCGTTTCAATCTTTTGGAATAGTTTGTAAAGAATCGGTGTCAATTCCTCTTTGAATGTTTGGTAAAATTCTGCTGTGAATCCATCTGGTCCTGGGCTTTTCTTTGTTGGGAGCCTTCTGATAACAGCTTCAATCTCCTTTATTGTTATTGGTCTGTTCAAATTTTCTACGTCTTCATGGTTCAGTTTTGGGAGCTTGTGTGTGTCCAGAAATTTATCCATTTCCTCCAGATTTTCAAATTTGTTGGCGTATAGTTGTTTATAGTAGTCTCGAATGATTCCTTGTATTTCAGATGAATCAGTTGTAATATTGCCTTTTTCATTTCTAATTTTTGTTATTTGAGTCTTCTCTCTTCTTTTTTTTGTTAGCCATGCTAATGGTTTGTCAATTTTATTTATCTTTTCAAAAAACCAACTTTTTGATTCGTTGATCTTTTGAATTGTTTTTTGGTTTTCAATTTCATTCAGTTCTGCTCTGATCTTAATGATTTCTTTCCGTCTGCTAACTTTAGGATTGGATTGTTCTTGTTTTTCTAGTTCTTTAAGGTGAAGTATTAGGTTGTTCACTTTTCATCTTTCCATTCTTCTGAAGTGAGCATTTAATGCAATAAATTTTCCCCTCAATACTGCTTTTGCAGTATCCCACAGGTTTTGGTATGATGTATCATTGTTTTCATTAGTTTCAATAAACTTTTTGATTTCCTGCTTGATTTCTTCTTGGACCCATATGTCATTAAGTAGAATGCTGTTTAATTTCCATGTGTTTGTATAGTTTCCAGAGTTTTGTTTGTTATTAATTTCTAGTTTTAATCCATTGTGGTCTGAGAAGATACATGGGATAATTCCAATTTTTTTGAATTTATTGAGACTTGATTTGTGACCTAATATGTGATCTATCCTGGAGAATGATCCATGTGCTGATGAGAAGAATGAATATTCTGAGGTTGTTGGGTGGAATGTTCTGTAGATATCTGCCAATTCCAATTGGTCTAGAGTCTTGTTTAGATCTTGTGTTTCTCTACTGATTCTTTGCCTAGATGATCTGTCTAATATTGACAGTGGAGTGTTCAGGTCCCCTGCTATTATGGTATTAGTGTCTATTTCCTTCTTTAGGTCTAATAGAGTTTGTTTTATAAATCTGGCTGCTCCAACATTGGGTGCGTACATATTTATGATTGTTATGTCTTCTTGATGGATCAGTCCTTTTATCATTAAGTAGTGTCCCTCATTGTCTCTTTTTATGGGTTTTAGTTTAAAGTCTATTTTGTCAGATATAAGAATAGCCACTCCAGCTCGTTTTTCTTTTCTGTTTGCATGGTAAATCTTTTTCCATCCTTTCACTCTTAGTCTGTGTGAATCTTTATGGGTGAGGTGGGTCTCTTGTAGGCAGCATATAGTTGGGTCCTGCTTTTTGATCCAGTCAGCCAGTCTGTGTCTTTTAATTGGGGAATTTAAGCCTTTAACATTAAGAGTTGTTATTGAAAGGTGTTGATTTATTCCTAGCATTTTATTGGTTGTTTGGTTGTCTTAGGTGTCTTTTGTTCCTTGCTTTCTGATTTACTGTTTGGTTTCTTTGTTTGTTGGTTCCTTAGGTTGTAGATAGTGTTTTTGTTAGCTTGTTTTCTCTTCATGAATGCCATTTTTATTGTACTAGCGGGTTTAGATTTTTCTTAGGTTTTTATGGCAGTGGTAGTTATTTTTCAGGAACCAAACCCAGTACTCCCTTGAGGATTTCTTGTAAGGGTGGTCTTGTGGTAGTGAACTCCCGCAGTTTTTGTTTGTCTGAGAAATATACTATTTGCCCCTCATTTCGGAAGGATAGCCTTGCAGGGTAGAGTATTCTTGGCTGGCAATCTTTGTCTTTTAGTATTTTGAAAATATCATCCCATTCCTTTCTAGCTTTTAGGGTTTGTGATGAAAAGTCTGATGTTAACCTGATTGGGGCTCCCTTATAGGTGATTTGACGCTTCTCTCTTGCAGCTTTTAAGATTCTCTCTTTGTCTCTGAGTTTTGCCAATTTGACTATGACATGTCTTGGAGAAGGCCTTTTGGGGTTGAATACGTTTGGAGATCGTTGAGCTTCCTGGATCTGAAGATCTGTGATTTTTCCTATACCTGGGAAGTTTTCTGCCACTATTTTGTTGAATATGTTTTCAATGGAATCTCCATTTTCCTCCCCTTCTGGAATACCCATGACTCGGATATTTGAGCGCTTGAGGTTGTCTGATATCTCTCTCAGATTTTCTTCCATGTCCTCGATTCTTTTTTCTTTCTTTTTGTCTGCTTGTGTTATTTCAAACAGCCCATCTTCAAGTTCAGAGGTTCTCTCTTCAACTTCGACAAGCCTGCTGGTTAAACTCTCCGTTGTGTTTTTTATTTCGCTGAATAACTTCTTCAGTTCAGCAAGTTCTGCTACATTTTTTTTCAGGACATTGATTTCCTTGTATATTTCCTCTTTCAGATCCTGTATACTTTTCCTCATTTCATCATGATGTCTAGCTGAGTTTTCTTGTATCTCATTCAGTTTCCTTAGAATTATCACTCGAAATTCCTTATCAGTTATTTCAAGGGCTTCTTGTTCTATAGGATCTAGATTATGAGATTTATTAACTTTTGGTGGTGTACTTTCTTGATTTTTTGTATTTCTGGTGTCTTTTTTTTGGTGTTTATTCATTGTGGCAGGGGGTTTCACAGTCCACCGGTTTGAGACTAATGACTAACTAGGATGTTGCTGTGGTTGCCAATTTGGTATGGCTCCCGCCGTGACTGCTCAGTTGGCCTCTAGTGTCTTGTGTGTGTGGTTGCCTCGGGTCTTGGGCTTCTCCGGGGATCCACCTTTCTGGTCAGCTTGTACTCTGCTGGGCTGGTGGATCACGTACCACAGGGTGTGTGATCTCTGTTGAGCTTTCACTTTCTGTACAGGACTTCTCCCCGTTCCATGTGCTCTGGCCCAGGCTGTTAGATCGTGCAGTGGCGACCCCACCGGGTGTGTGGTTTCTGTCGAGTCTCCGCCTCCCTGGCCGCACGTCTCCCCCCTCTGTGCACACTGTGCTGGGCTAGGGCGTGTCTTCTGCACCCCTCGTCTATCAGCTGGGCCTTCAAGACCCTGCTCAGCACCGCCTCGCCCAGGAAGTCTACCAGGTTTCTGCTAGGCACAGACGACCGGTCTCTCTGGGTGCCTTTGTAGCACTGTGTAGATCTTTCTCGGGTCTTGTTCACCTTTGTATGCCCCCGGTATAAACCGAGTCTAGTGCCCGCCTGCAGCCTGCTCTCCGGCAGGTTCAAGCGGACCTGGGAACTCTCCTACCACACTATTCCCAACCAGAAATTCGTTAGCCTTTTTTCCAAACTGGTGGTCGCAGAGATGGTATCTGCCTCCCAGTAACAGGAAGTTTACCGGGGCGGAGTCCAGGGTGTGGTGGAGTGACAGTCGGCCCGCCCGTACTTCCTAGCCCTCCCAACACTGGTCGGGATGCCCCACACCCCCAGCCCCGCCAGAGAACCGCGGAGGGAGTGGGAGAGGAGGCCGGCCCGCAGGGTCCGGAAAGCCCCGCACCAGGCCAAGCAAATGGGCTCAGTGATGGCCGAGCAGGGCGGAGCTGCCCGCACCTGGGAAAATGGAGGCAGCATCGGGGCAGTGAGTGGCCTGGTGTTGCAGGCGGGAGCCGCGTGGGCATCCACCCCCCGAACAGAGCTGTGCCAGGGATCACTCACAGTGCTGTGCCAGGTCGGGCGCTCGCTCTGTCTCTGGTTTGTTGCCTTCCGTGTTCTCGGCGCTGCCGCCTCGGGCTGTTCAGTCGCGGCGCCGCTCGGGCGCTCCCAGGAATCTTCTTTAATGCCGGCCTGAAACCTCGAATCCTGAATAGGGCAGCTGGCCGCCTTCAGTGCGGCCCCAGCCTCCGGGATCCTGGCTGCATCCACAGCAGCCCTGGCGCCGTGTTCCCTGTTTCAAGACTCGGTTTTGCAGCTAAGAATCAGTTCTTTTCCTGCTCCACACTTCAAAGCTGTTGCCTGTAAATGAGGCAGCCTCTCCTGCCGGGGGCAAAGTGGCGTTGAGCCCCCACGACCGGCCAGCAGCAGCAGTCCTCCCTTAAGAGATGGCCAGAGGAAGGTCCACAAGTTTCCCGGCTGCCTGAGGCCCAGTGGCCACCTTTTCCACCTCAGCTACTCCGCGCCAGCCGCCGCAGCCGCCGCCATCTTGAAACTCCAATTATCATTTTTTTAAAATTGTAGATGCAGGACTGTCTTGAGGATTTCTTGTAGGGCTGGTGGTGTAGTGGTGAACTCCCGTAGTTTTTGTTTGTCTGGAAGATACACTATTTCTCCCTCATTTCTGTGTAAATTTCCTCCTTCATATCCTAGACATTTTTTTCTTGTTTCATTGTGTTCTCTAGTTGATTGTTCTCTTATTTCTTGGAGTTTTCTTAAAATCAGTGCTCAAAATTCCTTTTCAAACAACTCAAGAGTTTCTTGCTGTATGGGGTTCAGTGCTTGAGAAATACCATATTCCTTTAGTGGTGTTATATCTTCTTGTTTATTTGTAGTTCTAGTATTTTTACACTGATATTTGCTCATCTGGTAGAACACTTAATTCTTCTCTCACTCTGGAGTGGGTTATAAGGGGGAAGACTTTCTTCTCTGTAGGTTCTGCTGGTGCCTTTTCTTTTATCAATGCAGTTTAGTGTGCAGTGGGCTGCCTTGGCTCCTGTTTGGTCAGTGTACAGGTCCTGCACACACTAACCTGTGCATCCAACACAGTAGGGCAGTAGGGACTGCTAGCCACCCCCCTCTGGTGCTCAGGTGCAGGTGAGGCCTGTGGCTGAATGGCTCCCTAGGCACAGCTCAGGTCCTGCATGCACTCACCTGTGTGGCCCACACAGTGGTTTGGTGTGGCCTACACTATTTCTCCCTCATTTCTGAAGGATAGCCTTGCTGGTTATAGTATTCTTGGCTTGCAGTTTTTTCTTTTAGTATTTTGAGTTTATCATCTATTCTCTTCTGGCCTGTAGAGTTACTGTTGAGAAGTTTGCTGTTAGTCTGATGGGGATTCCCTTATAGGTGACTTGATGCTTTTCTCCTGCTGTTCTTAAGATTCTATCTTTGTCTTTGAGTTTTGCCAGTTTGACTATAATGTGTCTTGGAGAGGACCTTTTTGGATTGGACTTGTTTAGGGGTCATTGAGCCTCTTGGATCTGAAGGTCCATGTCTCTACTTATACCTGGGAAGATTTCCACTATTATTTTGTTAATAGGTTTCCAATGTCTTTTCCTTTCTCCTCCCCTTCCAGAATACCCATGATTCTGATGTTTGTGTGCTTAAGTTTGTCTGCTAGCTCTCTTAGATTCTCTTCATTTTTTTAAAATTCTTTTTTCTTTCTTTTATTTATTTATTTATTTTTTTGTCTGCCTGGGATATTTCAAAAATATCATTCTTAAGATCAAAAATTGTTTCTTCTGCTTGCTCTAATCTGCTGCTTAAGCTCTCAGTTGTTTTTTTATTATTATTTTGTTGAATGAATCCTTCAGTTCCAGGAGTTCTGTTACATTCTTTTCAATTTGTTAATCTCTTTGTGGATTTCTTCCTTCATATCCTGGATACTTTTTCTCATTTCGTTGTGTTGCCTAACTGAGTCTTCTTGTGTTTCATTAAGTTTCCTTAAGATTGTTGCTTGGAATTTCTTTTCAGTCATTTCAAGAGTTTCCTGCTCTATAGGGTCTGGTTCTTGAGAATTATTGCACTCCTTTGGTGGTGTCATATTTTCTTGGTTGTTTTGTTTTACTTTGTTTTGTTTCCATGTTTCTAGTCATCTGGTAGAGCAGTTGCTTCTTTTATTACTCTGGAGTGGGCTTTGAGGAGAAATACTTCCTCTTATAGATGTGTTTTATATTGACTATTGAGTAGGGTAGATGCAGTAGTGTGGTCTCAGTGTGGATACTTCACCATATTCAGTGTTGGAGCTGCATGTGAATTCCTCCATGGCCTAGATACTGGAGCACCTTACTGAGATTAGTGACATTGTGTTGGTTGGTCTAGTAGGTGGGCAAGCTCTTGAGTTCTTGGGAGAAGTGCCTGAGTGCCCTGTTGTTCTTTGGCTGGAGTGGTTGACCCTTGGTAGGTTTCTTGGCACTCTGTCTAGTGTCCTGTGATCCTGATGCATGCACTGGTGTAAACTGCAGCTCCTCAGTTTGAATGAGTGACCCTAGGTGGGGTTTCTCTTTCCTCTCTCCTACAGGCAAAGGCTCCTCCTGCATCCTTACTTCAACCAGTTGGGGGATGGGTTGGTGATGATTGGGAATTTTCTTCCTAACTGTATTTGAGTATTCTGGGTTTTAGCACTCTCGGGATTCTGTGTGAGTCTTCCCCCAGATCAAGGCAGTGCATGGCCTACACATATACTTCCCACCCCCAGGTGTGCTACCTTGTGTGGCAAAGTAATTCCCCCTGTGGGCTGGGTCAATGGGTCATGGGTCTGTGCTTAGTCAGCTTTTTCCCCAGGCTCTGCTGGTGACTCTCTTTGTGTCAACGCAGTCTAATGGTTGGGGGGGGGACTGCACAACAGTGGTGGCTGCTGCTATGGTGTTGAATGACACTTGCAGCAGCAGTGACTGTGGCAGTGGCTGTAGCAGACCACCTTTGTGGCAGTGGTGTCTGCAGCAGCAGTGGAGGCTGCTCTCATTTGGCTAGATACCCCGGGTATGCTTCTGCTGTCTGTTGGGCAGGGGCTGCCCTCAGCTGGTGAGGTTCCCAGACATGCTCCTGCCATCTATCAGGAGGGAGCTGTCCATGGCTGGTACCCTCCCTCCTTCCTTCATTCATTCACTTGTTGATTGCAAATTTCTTGACTACCCACTGTGTCCTCCAGACAGAGCTAGGCACTGGAGACACATAATGGACAACAGCAAATTACTTCCTGTCCTCATAAAACTATCCCAAAGATCCATTTCTAGCCCAAGAGGTCTGGCCATCCTCACACCTGTGCTAGGAAGGGAACGCATTTTCTTCATGATGCTGAATCATGATCTCCCTTCTCCCTAGTGGATAGATCCTTCTCAGTCTCTGGGGGTAGCCATGGGTCTCACCTGGGGTTTTCAGCTTCCTACCCATGAGAGGAAATCTCTGTTTCAGGACAGAAGGAATGCTGGACCCAGAGCATTGCTATCCCACACAATCAGCCCAGACTTTTCTCCTCCTGCCTCTTGCAGACATTAGGTGGTCTGGGAGAGTATTTGGGGGTGACTGGACTATAGAATTTTCCTATGTCAGTAGAGGACCTGTGTTGCAATATTGCACTAGCTTTCAGGCCAGCAAGAACTGGATTTGAATCCAGGTTTCAGGACTGTGATTTTTGAAAGGTTACTTAATATCTGCAAACCTCCATTCACTTTCACTGTAACACAGGGACAGTAATTCCTGCATAGCAAGGTCATCCTGAGAAACTGTACGACAGGTGCTCAAGTCTTGTGTGCCCAGGGGCACTGGTGGAGGGTTTCTGCTCTGAATTGAATCTCCCCCCAAAACTCATTGAAGTTTGACTCCTATTGTAATAATGTTAAGAGGGAGGAAATCCTATTATGGTAATTGAAAGATAAGGCCATTAAGAGATGATTAGATTGTGAGGATCATACCCTTGTGAATGGATTAATTCACTGAAGGTTTAATGGGTGGTCATGAGTGTAGTTCTAATGGCTTTACAAGGAGAGAAGTGAGACGCTTAGCTCTCTTGCTCAACCTTTTTGCCATGTGACACCCTGTGTCACGGAAGAGTGTCACCACCAAGAACGAGGCCTTGATCAGATATGTTCCCTGGACATTGAAATTCCTGGCCCCTGAACTATAAGAAATAAATTCTATTTCTTTGTAACTTACCCAGTTTCAGGTATTTTGTTATAAGCAACAGAAGCAGACATACAGTGTCTGAACATAGATCCAAACATCCCAGCTTGGGAGACAAAACTTACACTAATAAATGGTGTTATAGGCGTTGGGAGAAATCACCCCTGGAGTGATTGACTCAGCTCCAATTTTCCAGTAACAAGCCTGTGAAGCAAGCAATTTTGAATTGTTTTATATAAATATTTGTAGATAAAAAACTATTTCTAACTTCTGAAGAGACATGTTTTTAATTTTAACAAAATTCAAATATATTTGGTCTTTTTGTATCATATAAAAACAAAACATTAAAATATAAACATAAACTTATATAATAATTAATGTTTTAGTATTTTATTAATACAACACTTTAAGATCTCAAATTCCTGAGAAACAATTTGAAATTATGATTTTATTTATAAGCATTTAACCCATTTACATTTGTCTCATTTTTCCATCAAGCTACATTAATATAGGTTTTGTTTACAATGTTAATGAGACAGATAAAATAGAAAATTTACTAGTTCAAAAAGGACAGTTGATTTTAAATTACATTTCTGAGAAATGCCTGATGGAGTTTGGATGTGTTGTCTCCTCCAAAACTCATGTGGAAATCTGATCCCCAATGTGGCAGCGTTGGAAACTGATTGAGTCATGGGGGCGGATCCTTCATGAATGGATTAATGCTCTCCCTGGGGGAGGGGGTTTAATGAGTGAGTTCTCGCTCTATCCGTGAGAGCTTGTTGCTTAAAAAGACCCTGGCACTTCCTCTCTCTCTCTCTCACTTCCTCTCTCTTGCTTCCTCTCACCATGTGATCTGCTTGTACCCACCAGCTGCCTCCCACTTTCTGCCATGAGTAGAAGCAGTCTGAGGCCTGTGCCAGATGCAGCTGTCCCAGAATCATAAGCCAAATAAACCTCTCTTCTTTATAAATTACCCAGTCTCAGGTATTTCTGTTATAGCAACACAAAATGGACTAAAACAATGCCAAAACTTATCTTTTTTAGAGAAAGCAAGGTAACAAATTTACATTGCAAAGCAAAGTAAGTGGGACTCTTCAAGGAGACAAATTTACATTGCAAGGCAAGTATGCAAGCCTTTTCAAAGAAATGCAGAGAACGTTTTTCTTCTCTAGCCAGATCAAATGGAGCAAATCTTCCCAAATATTTTGCTGTAATTTAGCTGGGCATTTGATTTGTTGCACCTTGGCATTGCCTTTTCCCAGTGATCTTAAGGCCAAAGGTATAATATGGATCTTGTGACCCCTAAGTAGTAGCTTGAAAAGCAGGCAGAAATAGTTGCCATATATACAGACAAAACACTCATGCATATGCACACACATACATCCCAAAGAGATGTCTCAACCAAATTAGTTGGTCTAAGTTGTAACTTGTCATACTCCACACCTATGGTACCAATCAACAGCATGGAATAGAGGGCATCTGTGGTATGCACGCCAACAGGATTGGGGGGTTTATTCAGATTGCTGGTACTCAACTAAATGTCTAACCAAGAAAACAAACAAAGAGAAAAGAGGAGCAGTGGGGTCATCCAGTTCAGCTTAGACCCAATCGGTGGGGCCAATTTTTCCATTAACAGTAATTGATAAAAGCAGTTCTCCCCACTGTTTTCAGCGTAAAGAAGAAAAGTACCAACCAGATTTAAATCAGAAAAACAAAGCCTAGCCAGGAGCCCTCCAGGGTGCACTTAAACAGAAGTGGATACAATCCAACCAAACAGAAGAGGGCTCAGAAAATCAAAGAAAGCTAAAGAGAATAAAGCATTGCCTTGTCAGAATTTAGGCCAGGGACTCCAAGAGAGATCTACCAGCAGCAGAGACATGGGAGCAAAATAGTCCCAGTGGCCACTTGCCTCTTGCAGCTGGAGTCCTCTCTGGTGCCCAAAGCTTTCCAATTTTTGCCAGTAATTAAATTAGGCTCTCAGATTCCAGTGTCATAGAAATGGATAATTAGCACAATAAAGGTCAGAGACACAGGATGGCAGATACTTATCATGCCTCACTATTATATTACATATGACCACAGTTAAAGACATACAAAGCTACAAAACATATATGCACACCCAGCAGCACACAAAGGACAAGTGGCCACAACAAATTTCCAAACAATTCCAAACCAAAGGACCCGATGATGTCTCGTGGGAGTCCTGGAATTGGGAAGTAGTGCTGCTTTCAGCCTTCCACAAAGTCCATAAATCAGAGCTCTGATACCCAAATGCAAAACAAGACTCACAACAACATAAACTCATGAGGTTAATATAAAGACAAACACAAAGACAATACACAAGTTTGGCCACCAAGGGAGGCCACCAAGTGGACCGCAGCAACGTCTTGCTGGGTCCAGGGAAGAGGCATTGCAACTGTGTCCAGTCTGGCCTGATCCCCACCAAAAGAGTCAACTCACCCAAATCTAGAGGTGCCGGAAAATCCTAAGCTGGCCAGCAGAAGATCTTGTGCCTCCAGGGATGAGGAACATCTTCTCAGGAGCTCCCCCCTAGGGACTTCGTAGTGTGGGGAAAAATCCCCAGCACTGTGGGGTTGGTCCCCGAGGGGTAATGGTGATCCCAGACAAGCCCCTAAATGTTATAGGCGTTGGGAGAAATCACCCTCGGAGACCGATATGGAAAAAATAAAACTTTATTGCCAGCAGCTGGGACTGCACTAGCCAATTCAGAGTGCTGCCCGAGCCATTTTTACTTTCGGTTTTTAAAGCTGCAAGCACGGCAACTCGGTCACCCGATCACCGCGTTAGGAGTTATTAGCCAATGCAAGCAAGCCAACAGTGCATAAGCTAATTTTGCAGTTAGCGTGGCTCCTCCCAGCCCCTCCCACATTTCCCTGCCTGGGTTTTTCCCGCCTGAGTTTTTACAAAATGGAGGGGTTTTCTTAAAATGGCGCCAGTCCCATCAACAGCAGAAACATCATTACAATGGAAGTAACCAGGCCTTTCCCAAAACTTTCAACATGGAGACCTTGATCCCAGGCTTGCTGATCCTCATCATTGCCCTAGTTGGGCTGGTGGAAAATGAAGTTGTGCTCCGGCTCCTGGGCTTCTGCATGTGCAGAAACACCTTCCCAGTCTACAGTCTCTTCCTGGCCAGGGCAGACTTCCTCTTCCTGCTTCCAGATTACAGATTACCTGCTGGAACTGATTACCACCTTCAATTCCATCTTTATCTCCATCCCCTGCTTCTATGTCACTGTGCTAAGCCTTTCCTACTTCACAAGCCTGAGCATGGTCTGCGCCATTACTACTGAGTGTTGCCTGTCTGTCCTGTGGCTCATCTGGTACCGCTGCCACTTCCAGAGACACAGCTCAGACATTGCATGTGTCCTCTCAGCCCCATCCCTGTTGCTCAGCATCCTGGAATGGAACTACTGCAGCTTTGTTTTGGGGGCTCTAAATTTTGCTTGCCATCAGACCTTTGGTTTCTTTATTACCATGCGGCTGATATTCTTACATGTATTTTCCTCTGGATGCAGCCTAATCTTGCTGGCCACATTTCTGTGTGGCTCCTAGGGGATGCAGCGGACTAGGCTCTAGGTGACCACTCTGTTTCTGGTCCTGCTCTTCCTCTTTTGTGGCCTGCCCAACAACACCCAATTTCTCTTGAGTTGGAGGCTCAAACTGATTATAATTCATTCTTTTGCTTTGGTTGCATTGTGTTTATCCTGACCTGCTAACAGCTGCATAAACCCATAATTTGCTTCTTTGTTGGCTCTTTAGGCAGCGTTGATATGAGAAGCCCCTCAGGCTGGGCCTCCAGAGGGCTCTGCAAGAATCTCCTGAGATGGATAAATGTGGAGGCCTCTTTCCTCAGAAAGCCTGGAAAGGTTGGAAAGCAGATGCTTTCCCCACCGAAGAGTTTCTGCCCTGGCCAGTCAGAGGTGATTTGAGAGTCAACACTGCCCCGCCATACTTGACAATTACCTGCTCCTTTCTCAGTCTTGTGCTTCTTAAGTGCCTCAGTTATTCCCCAGTCGCTTCAGATAGATTTTTTTTTTTTAATATGGGTTTTCTACTCAGAGAAAGCATTAGTCTGAAAGTAGAACATCTGTGTCCTTCTCTATGATACCAATAAACTTCTTATATTGTCTTCTCTGAATCTTTTCTCATTCAACACTTTTTACTTTTAGTTTTATTGCAATGGAAAGAGTCCTATCCAAAACCATAAAACCCTGTTTTTAGTTTTTCTATATCTGCTTGTTTAGAAAGAGAAGATTCCTTATTTTTTTTCTCAGATTGTGCTCCCCCTGAGAATCACGTTCAGTTCTGTGATTGGGGCATTGCTCCAGGTGGAAAGGTTTGTTCTAAATGAGTGAGTCTCTAGATCTCATTGGGTTGTCTGTCATTTTAGGAAATGGTGTCCTTAGAGATAGATTCTCTGCCTGCATATGAACAGCCCAGAAAATCAGGCTTATGAAAAGTCCTCTGGAGGCATTTGTCCCTTACATCGTCACAAGTTGGCCTTGGGTTCTAGCAATAAAAAATGTGATCTTTGCCCTTGAGAACTATAAAAGTGTTTAACTAGCTCTTTCCCTGACCAGTGTAGAGTCTAGAAATATGTGTCACCAGTTCCAGTTTGCCATTGCAACCTCAGTGCTGATTTTGAAATGGAAAGTATTTTGGAAACCATTTATTATTAGATTACAGATTTATTGGTTTGGGTGAGATACCATTAAGTCTCAAGATTTTGTGCTGCTTGTTCTGGTTGTGACTTAGTCAATTTAATGGTCAGTTCTCCTGAGGAGCAGGATTGCAAACATCTGACCCTTCCATAATCATATCAGTTGTATTCATAAAGTTTAGGGTCAATACAGAGTTCAGGACTGTTCTGTGCCAGTGGTTATTTGTTCCACAAAGAACTCAAGCGGACAGAAGGTGCCGCCATGAGATAGATGGTACAGCAACACAGTCGGCTCTCTCCTGCTCACAGGCAATGAGGCTGCTCCTCAGATTGACCCTCACAGAGGGGAGCTGATGGATGAACTCTGAGTACTCAGGAGATAGTACAAAGTAGCCTGAAAACATCATCATCTATTGTTTTCAATTTTTTCAACCAAATATTTTAATCATTCTTATAATACAGTTCAGTACACAGAGCTCAGATATAGTGAATTCTTATAACATGTTGCCTCAGCATAAGTTGGACTTTCTTATATCAGAAGCAGGGCTTAGTCACCCTTGATACGGTCCACAGTTCTCTGCCGCCTCCCAGTTCCTCAATGTGGTCAATCCAAATATCTGCCTTGTACCTTCTTCCCCTGGGACAGCTATATACAACCTACTTCACTCGCCCCACTGATCCCCGCACCCTGCATGGACTGCACAGATATGTCATTCTGCTCCCCTCTCAGTCATGATGCGACTCTGTGGATCTCATGTCTGCTTGCTCTAAATCCACCACTTAGAACTCCCTGTGGGAAGTCTGTTTGGGTAATGCCCTGAACCCCCATAAAGGCTTCACCCAACAGGTTCCCCTCTCTCTGTCTTATTCCACTGCTTGAGCATGTGTGTTCTGAACAGCTCCCGCTTCCTGTTGGCCCTGTGAGGGGTGCTGCCCTCTTTTCTCTGGAACGTGAAAGTAATAAACTGCTTTAATTTCATGTGTTTTGGTGAGTTGCCTCCTCCATGTCTCACCTGACCAGCGCACAAGAACCTAACTTCTTTCCTGGTCAGGGCTTTCCTAGAAAGTGGCTATTTTGGAAGGAATAAACTGGACACAGGTTAGAGAAGATTCACAATGGTGTCTGCCAGTATAAACAAGTTTCCTGTGAGAGGGACACCTGGTTACTGGTCAGACAGTTAGACATGAGGCCATCTGCCAGGATAAAGAAGAATCCCTTGAAAGGCACACTGTAAACATCCATGACCACCTCCCCTGGAGCTCCATCAGGGCAGGCCTAGAATTTATAGTCACTCTCTTGAAAGAGATTTTAAGGCCAAATTTAAAAGAAAAAAATATAATATCAGGCTTCTTGACTATAGATCCAATGCTCTCTCAGGTCCAGCTCTCTGCTGAATCTTCGTCCTCTATTTACCCCCTTGATTTTGAAATGCCATAGTAGGGCATGGCTGTAGGTCAGAGCTTCCTTCAGGTGGGAAGAGGCAAGCAGACAGTGCTTGTAGCCTATATACCCAGCAAGGTGCATTTATGTAATGTCACAAATTCAGACTAGGCTTACTATGAGAGTTAGCATTGAAAGTCTTATGATTTCATCAGTTGTACACTTTTCACTAAAGACGTTGTCTATCATGAGAGCTCTGTGGTGAAAATCCAAAATGAGAGAGTGTGAGATGACTCCTCTTTAAATTAAATTCAACATTTTATTCCTTACATAAAAATATAACTCTAAACCTTTTAATACCTTGATATAGATGATGTCTTGAAAGTTGGGTATCCAGTTATAAGAAGCTGTATTTTAAAATTCTGCAAGTTATACTGCACCCCTTCTGAAATGTATGTTCTGTAGTATTTTGATATTTAGATAAAACTTAGATTTTTAACATTCTGTTACGCATGTGAGAGAACAATGCCCATCAATTTTGGAATCTCTGAAGAGCCACAGAGAGAGAAGCAATGTAGGGTTGGGCCATTGTTGTGTCTGTAATTTTACTAATTCATTTTTAAATAAAAATTGGTGGTGAATATGACAAAATTCTAACATACGCTTAATTTTTATAATGGGCATATGAAAGTTTATTATATCATTTCCTGGCCTAAGTGCCTAGTTTATAGACTTCTCCAGGATCACACTGACCTCATTCTTGGTGGCTCCAGTATCTATGTAGATGGTCAATCCATTTTCTCCATCTTCTAAACACCTCCTTTCTTAGCATTACCATCCACCCCATTCTAACCACTCAGTCCTAAATTTTGATATCACCCACAATGGCGTCACCTCCAAAGTCTCAGTTTCAAGATGGAACTGCCTTACCTCTGATTCCTTACCTCTGATTTGTACAATTATTTTCCTTAGTGCCTCAACTCCAATGACTCTCGCACACCATCCTGACCTCTAGTTTCTTGACCCCACATATCCCATTGACCATCATCTCTTCATCTCCATTGTTGCCATGTTAAGGTTCCATGATCCATTGTCATAATCACTACATTGCACACAGCCTCCATGCCTTTGCCACACTCCCTCTGCAAACTTGCCTGACAAAATCCCCTCTGCTTAAACATCTCTCACTCATTCTGTGTCTGTCCGTAGAGAGCTGAGTGTGGCTGGTATGTATGCTACCTTCTCTACATCTCACAAGGGGGGTCAATTTATGCAGTGGTTAACACAGATAAATTTTTTAAATAAAAATAAAAAGTTACTGTTCAAAGCTATAATCATAACTAATAAAAGATTTAAGAACAAAACTCTAATGAATTGTTGCTTCTAGAGGATAGGATTCAGGAAGACTTTCACCTTTTATTTGATACACTTCTGTGCTTTTTAGAAAGAAATCGTAAACATGCTCGCATTACTACTTTGATAAAGAAAAAGGGTGGGTCAGGCCACAGAGAGCCTTGAGTGATAAGTAAGGACGGTGTGCTTTATTCTTAGTTATAAAGCCTCCCAGCACAGGCTCGCATTGCTTGTCATTGCTGCTAATGCACACATTTGGCAGTAAAAAGCTTTGGAACAACCATCACTTGTAGGGAAGGGAAACTGAAGGGGTGGAGATGGGCAGAGGTTGAGAGATAGGAGTAGAGTCAGACCAAATGTTGAAAAACGTCTCGTGAGGGCTCGTGACTCAGAAGACACCACTCTCTAATTTGCCAGCAGGCCCCTGTACAGAAAATCACAGAGCTTTCCAGCATGTTGATAAGCCTCACTATAGCATTAGACTTCCCTCCAGCTACTGCAGGCACCTCTCCAGGCAAGAGAAGTGTCCTCTGGTGACTCTCAGTCCCAGAAGGCTCTTCCCTTCAGCATCAGTCAGCAGTCAGCTTGCTATCTCCAGCAAGAAGAATGGAGGAAAGGTTAGAGTTTATTGAGAATTTATTTCCAAAGCCATGGTTGTGTCTTTCCTCTTAGTCCATATCCACATAACTCCACCTTGGAAAGTAGTATTCAGGGAGCCATAGGGGCTCCAGCAGGAAAAGACATGAGACATGAAGCTCCTTCCTGGCAACTTTGGGGGCTGCAGGCTTGACTGGGAGATCTGAAATGTAAACCAGGACTGTTCTCCCTTATTGGGCAGACTCACCATTCTCTCCTTCATCCCAGTCATGCTAATTTGCTGTCATGGTGAGTAATCTACTGCTTTCCTTAAGTTAGGAAGCAAATTAGGGCACATGTGCACTTCTCAAAGCTAACGTGCTGTGAATAACTCAGATTTCACTGATTTCCTTGCTTTTCAAAAATTTTCCTCTTTGTATATCTGGTGGTGTCCTAGCATGAAATAGATGGCCGAAACTGGAATAATTAAGGAGAGTTTAATTAAGGCACTATTTACAAAGATAGGCACATTAAGGGAATATTAAAAGGGATGGTGAAACCCCAAAGGCAATTAGTTGGAAGGAGCTTTTACTGCATCTAGGCTAAAGAAACAAGGGGAAGGAACTGTTACCAGAACTCAGAGAAGGCTATAGCTGTAGCTGTGATTGTAGGTACAGTTGTAACTGTAGGAAGGGCCAACAGATGGAGACTGTGTCATTAGGTAAGTAACGCTGGACTGTCAACTCATAGCAGGGAGAGAGCCAGGAGACAGATTATTAATCTCGATATCCTTCACATCCTGCCCTGCAGTCTCCTGTCAGTGTTCTCCTTTGAACTTAAGAAGGAGACACAGGGGAAAGGAGCCCATCAATAAGGTACAGAAAGGTATCCTACTGGAGTGCAAATCTGGGTAGAGAAGGATGGAAAGTAGACCTTGGTGACAAATGGAGAACATTTACCACTTTCTTATATCCACTAGGCAGTTTGTATTTCCTGGCACTTTCTCTATTGCAATGTGATGGAGTCAATTTATAATTGCTCCTCTTTGGTGTTTTTGTTTTTACCTCTTTGCACCTTTTTTTCTTTAGTGTAATGTTATTGGAATGATCGACTATCATTATAAATGTCTTGGAAAATGAATGTATTAAGAACAGGGAAAACATACATTTTTTCAGTTTGAGCTAAACTTTTGATTTTGGCTGCTCTTACAGAAACTTGTTAAAAGAGGAAAAAGAGAGAATTTTATTTGCCCTGAAATGGTCTAATAAATGCTGGCTCCAGGGTTTTAGACATGAGAGCTCCTTCCAACTTGCTGCTCTCCCATTCCTGGAGAGGTGGCCTCATCTTAATGGTCCTTGCCACATCAGCTTTGCAGCCAAAGTAGAACAGGAGAAGGCAAAGGGGAGGTCACATTTCTCCTACTAAAGGTACAATCCAGGAGTACAGTTGGTGGGAATGTAAATTATTACAGCCATTATGGAAAACAGCATGAGGTTCCTCAAAAAATTAAAAACAAAACAACCATAGGATGCAGCAACTCCACCTCGGAGTGTACATACAAAAGAAATGAAATCAGTATGGCAAAGAGATATCTGACCTTCTGTGTTTATTGCAGCATTATTCACAAAATCCAAGATATGGAATGAACCTCTCGTGTCTACGGATAAAGAAAATTTAATACACACACACACACACAGAATACTATTCAGCCTTTAAAAAGAAGGAATCCTTTCATTTGCCACAATGTGGATGATCCTGCGGGAAATAAAGCTAAGTGAAATAGGCCGGGCACAGAAAGACAAATACTATATGACCTCCTTTATATGTGGAATCTAAAAAAGTTGAACTCATAGAAACAGAGTAAAATGGTGGTCACCAGAGGCTGGGAGTGGGGTGTAGAGATGCTGGTCAAAGTGTACGAAGTTTTAGTTTGACAGGATGAATAAATTCTAGGAATCTAATTTTTTTTTTAATCTTCCAAATTCTCTTACATAAATGCTTACTCAGGGAGTAATGTTAATAAAATGGTGAGGTAAGACTTCCAAGCCCATCTCCACCCACAGAAACATCAAAAAGTAAGCAGAAACTGTCCAAACAAACTTTTTTAGAACTCTAGAAAATATTCAAATGTTTACAGAAACCAAGAGAATGCTGAATCAAGAAAAAGGCAACATGAAAATTGCAGAAAAGCTTTGTGGATTTTTCACTCATCCTTACTGAGTGGTGTGGAAGGATGCCAGTGTTGAGGGGAACCCAAAGCAGCCCTGTCACTTGGGCCCTATGACCCACAGATCCCATGTTACTAAAGATGTCTGTGCTAGCAAAAGAGGATGCATGCAACACTCATAACTGGCTGGTAGGAGTGTAAATTGGTGCAACTACTGCATAAATGTTTACCACTTCAAAATGCTAAACATAAAGTGATCATATGACCCAGCAGTCTTACAACTAAGCACACACCCAAGAGCAAGGAAAATATATGTCCACACAAGAACTTGTGCACAAATGTTCATAGCATTATTATTCAAAATACATAAAAAGTGGAAACAACATAAATGTACATCAACTGATTGACAGATAAATAAATGTTGCATATCCATACAATGGGCTATCATTTGACAATTTTAAAAAATCGTAAAGAACTAATACATGCTACAACATAAATAAACCTTGAAAACATTTTGCTTAGTGAAAAAAGCCAAAGATATAAATTAACACATTAAATGATTCCATTTATGCAAAATGCCTGGAATAAACAAATCAATACAGACAGAAAGTAGATTAGGGGTTGGCCGGGGCTGGGGCAGGGGGACGGAAGTAGCAACGAGCAGGAATGGAAAACAACTGCTAAAGGATACAGGGTTTCTTTTGGGGGTGATAAAAATGTTCTAAAATTAGATGGTGATGATGTTTGCACAACTCTGTGAATATAGTAAAACCCACTGAACTATACATGTGCATCACACATTAGTGCCCACCAGAGGGCATCCACTGCAAACGAGGCAGGAAACAACCAAGTGGATAGGATCCAGCAAATGTCAGGCAGCCTCTGTCCTTGGCCACCCGAGTGCTGGTGCAATAGGATGATGAATGGAGCAGCCATGGTGACAGAGAGGAGGCCATGCACAAGCCCTGCAGCATGATCTCCCTCTCCCAAGGTTGATCGGGTGCTGCTGCTGCTGGATGTCTAACCTGTCAGCACCAAAGACCGACACTGAGGACTCCAATATGGTACCACCCCTCAAGGAGGCCAACCAGCCACCTATGTACATTTGGGTCAGAACTGCAACCTTGTATGCTGGAAGTGGCAGTAATTTATCCTAACTAAGGTTGACACATATTCTAGGTGTGTCCCGTTGTCTTCCCAGAATGCCACAACAAGCACCATTATCCAAGGACGCACAGAGTCAGGGCCACAACCAAGCTGAGACAAGAGAGGCACCTGGAGTGAAAAACAGTGAGTGTCATCCTAAAGTCTGCATCCGAGGCATCCCACTCGCCTTGCCCTAGTCCCATCCCTGCACCAACATGAAACTGCATACATACAACATTGTCTTTGACCAAGGGACCCTCACAGTGGCCAAAGAGGAAGCCAGTGGGCACATGGAATCCACTGATCTTACCACACACCACATCAACCAAATGTGGCCAGCCTGATGGTGGCAAAGTGACCTCTTAAAGATGCAGCTGAGGTGTCAGGTGTCCTTAAACCAGTGGCCATTGTAGGTGGAATGTCTTCCATGGACAGACTACTTGGGTCCAAGAGATGGAAGTAGGAGCAGCCCTGCACCATCACTCTTACTAACTCACTTAAGGAATTTGGGTATCCCATGCCTACAACTCTGGGCTCTGGGAGTCCAGAGGTCCTGGTTCCAGAGGAGCATGCTCACATAGGGACAGAAGAGTCTCACTGAAATAGAAGCTATGGCTGCCTCCTGGTCACATTGTGCTCCTCATGCCAGTAGAGCAGCATTGAAGAAAGGCATCACCACACTGCCAGGAGCAGCTGGCCCTTACCATCATCAGGATGCAGGGTTGCTGCCACATAGTGGGGGCAGGGAGGAATATGTTTGCCACCGAGGTGTCTCTTCTTACTCCCATGCCAAGTTTAACTGTTAATGGGCAAGACATAGACACCATAGCCTGACATGGACATGACAAAAAGGGGTTCAGATTCTCAGGGATGAGCGTCTAGTCATTCCACCAGCCAAGCCACCTAGAGCAGCAGAAACACTAGCTGGACTGGAGAGAATCTGTAATGTGTGGTAGAGCAGAGGGATGATAAGTATCAGTTGAGCTTTGAGACCAGATACAGAACTGGGGACTATAACTCAACCCACATCCATCTCTTGCAAATTTCCTTACAAATTGTGGCCATCCAGAATCCTGGAGAAGCTGTGGCAATGGAGTTAATTCAATATGAGAAGCAATTGGGTCTGAGTGGTGCAAAAGGTGGACAATAGCAGATGCTATTGTCTGTGCCCCCGGGATTCCCTTTTCCAGTTGGTACACTTCTCCTCCAGCTGCCAACAGCTGAATTCCTGCTAACAGCTCACACTTGCAACTCCATCAATGAATTGTCCTTGGCTGACTGCAGCCACCTCACGTTTAAATTACCCCCAACCCAAGCTGCCTATAGCCAATGACTGACCAATATGTGGGGTTGGTCAGAGCTCAGCTCCCTTGACTCAAGAAAGATGAACTCCATAGTGCAATCTACACTCCAGAGCCCCCTGCAAGATCATGCTGAGGCTAGACTTTGCTGAAATCATATTCTTGTTCAACTTCTTCCCCTTCCCCATCCTCCTTCCCTCATTCCTTCCAGGCTTCTCCTGAGAGCACTCCTTAATAAATCACATGAAGATAAATGCCCATCTCAGATTCTGATTTTAGTTATCTTGCCCTGAAATTACAAAAGTGACCTCAATTTCAACATAGACACAAAGTTTAAGTTAAGCTTAAATTGAAATAATGATAAATGCAATTTGAAAATCATCCTCCAGTGATTCCCAGACCTCCCTGTGATTTAAATCACATGGGAATGTTCTTAAAATGCCATTTCCTAAGTCCTATCCTAGACCTCCTTAATGAAACTTCCAGAAGTGTGACTTAAGAGTCCCAATTTTTAAACAGTTCTCCCAGTATTTCTGATTGTCAAGATTTTAAAACTCATGGGTTTAGACAACTTATTTGTTTTGGATGGTTTAGATATGCTTCTTTTTGGATATGCAAAATGAAATTTTGAGGTCTCTCCCAATATTGAAAATCTATAATTCAGTTAATTATTCATTACAAATCAATATTCCTTAATTGAAAAAAAAGTGATCTTGATTTTAAACCAATGTTAGGATGATTATTTATTACAAATATAATTTAATGTGGAATTTATTACTGCAAGATTAAAGATGGTGGAATAGACGGTCCCCAGCCTCACTCTCTCCCACAATCAACTAATTTACACCTATTAAAAGTCAAAGACTGCCAAGCTGGGGCCGGTAGAGCTCAGGGGAAGAGGAGGGAGAGACCTACGGAGTGCATGAAGGCAGGCGAAACCACGATGAGAGAAAGAAGGGACCACTCTGAATGTTTCAAGCCCCGACCACTTCAAGGCTGGCTCTGGTGAGCACATGGAGCAAGAGCTGGCAAAAGCCACTGCTGTGCCCTTTGTGTGAAGTTTCTTGGAGACTGCAGGGGAGAAGAGGGCCTTGGTAGCCCCCAGGCCAGCAAGACCACTAACAGGGTTCCTGTGGATCCACGTAGGAGTGAGGGGCCACAGACAACTGAAAAAGGGAGCCACTCAAAGGCCAGTGAGTCATTGCAAAGGACTGGAGCATGGCCCATCCCATGGGAAGTGTTTGGAGTGCAGGGGCTGGAGGAGACGGGCCCACAGGTGGAACACGGGGGCACAGCAAGGACAGCTGATCTGCTCACCAATCAGCACAGGACCACTCAGTGGAGACTGGTCAGGAATATAGAACTGCAGGGGGTGCATTTGGCTGAAAAGACTCAGGCCCAGACCAGAGTTTCCACACAACCCAGGTGTGTGAGACCCCACAAGACCAGGAAGTGCTTAAAAGGTCACCAATTAAAACCTGAGCTGCACAAAAAGCCTTGCCCAGGGAATCAACAGCAAAGCAGCAATTTAGCTCAACCACAGGGCTCAAGTGCTGGTCCCCACAGGAAGTTCCCCCATTTTAGAAGTAAGCAAAGGACAATAAATTAGTTCCAGTGCAGAGTTTAAGTGGTGGGGGTAACTAATAATCCAACACAGAACTGAAAGAAAACACAAAAAACCCACAGGTCAGAGACAAAAATTCTGATATTAACCAGTAAAGGTCTAAAATCACCAAAGAATACCCATAAAACCTAGACGAACTGGAAGCCCCCCAGGCCCCCAAACCAGGGTTGGGGGGACCAAGGGCCTCAGCCATGCTCCCCAATGTCCACATCCAGCCCAATGATGACTGCACTGTAGCCGGAAGCCCCCCAGCCCTGAGACGGCGTGGAGGGGGTGATGAGGGCCTCAGCCATGCCCCTCCACCCTCTGCGACCAGGCCAGCAAAGAAGCCAGTCATGGCCAGCACCGCCCCCACACCCCCAACTCCGTTTTCCTACTCCCCTCTTCCCTCCCCCGTCCCCCTCCCACTGCCCTGCAACATCTTAGAATATAAAAAATAATAATAATAATAAATAAATAAATTTTTTTAAAAAGAAATCAGATAAAAATAACAATTTAATGTGATTGTTTTTGAAATACTAACTTAAAAATTTCTGAATATGGTACATGTTTAATTGATTACATTTTATGAAATGGTAATAATTATTTTTAGTACCTAAGTTATACATGTTACTGTATTAGTTGGAATCACAAGGTTACACTGTGGCAACAAACACCACCAAAATTTCGGTAACTTAACACAGTAGATATCGATTTCCTGTCCATACAAATTCTACAGCACGTGGGGACTCCTCTGCAGGGCAGCTGTCCTTCAGGTCCACCCCTCAGCAATGCAGGCAACTTCCATCCTGAGTCACCTCCATCTCAACATGAAGCTTAGAGTTCACTGTTGCTAGAGAGATTTGCACTGGAAATAAAGTGCTGTGGCCCTGAGGCAACCCTGTTCATTTCCATTGATCACATGGGTCACAGGCCAGTGGCCAGTGACCAGCATTAGTCATATTACCCTACAGTAAGTGCAAGAGCCAAGGAAGGATAATCCTGCTGCATACTCAGAATGAGAGAATAACTGCACATTGAGGAGACTAGCAATGTCTACAACAGTTATTAAATAGAAAGTGGGAGATTCATTAATGTGGAAAAGAAGAAAAATATATGTAATATACATATAGAGAGAGATGTGTGTGTCTATCTATTTATCAATATCCACACATATCATCACTGCTGTTGAGTTTTGGTTTGTTTCCTTTGAATCATTAAAAATACAACTTCTTTTGAACAATGTTTGTTTTACAATTATGCATTCTCATAGGATTTTCTTAAAATACACCTATGTACACCAAAGAAAATTTAAAACGCTTGTAATCTTACCTCCAAAAGAGAAGCAGATAATATTTTTAATCCAAATTGTAATCACACTAATTACTTTTATTTGTACTATGTATGTTCTCCTATCAATATTTACAAATTTAATTTTTATTTCCAATTTGGTAATGACCATTGATTGCGATTTTGAGCAAAGCACTTTTCTCTGGGTCTCAGTCAGCCTCTAAAATAAAGATATTAGAAGAGATCGTCTCTGGGATGCCTTCCAACTCTGGTGACTTATGAATGCATGCAAATCCTGGTGCCTGTACATGTTCCTCTCTCCCATAGGACAATCGTACCTTGGAGAACAAAGACCTTGAACCAGACTCTCCCCTCTTCGTCCACTTTCAGGACTCAGAACAACTCCCAGTGGTGGAACTGTAGTCTATCAAGGTGACATCCGGAGGCCTCATTTGCTTTCACTGTGATGTTACAAATCTCCTTAGGGCCCTTAGTCCCTGCCAAGATCACTGTTACAAATTTATGCCAAAATTCTTGCATAATTCTTGTTAAAATTCTTGGCAAATTCTTGCTATCACTACTTGGAGTTGGTGAATCTTAGAATCTCTGATTAGAAAAAAATGGTGGAAGTCATTTTCCCCAATAAAATGTAAGCTTCTAAAACAAAGAATTTGTTTTGTTCACAACTGTACACCCTATCACTTAGGAAAGTTTCTGCAACACAGTAAGTACTAGATAGATATTGCTCATTTGAATTAACCTTAAACCTCTATTTTCTAACATTCTCAAGAAGGACTCATGCAAAACCTGCTTCCACATCTCCATGCACTGAGAGCTGATTACATCCTGAAACAACCCATTCCATTGTTTCACTGAGAGACAGGTGTCACTAGAGGGGGGTGGTGCTGAATTCAATATATCCTCTACCCCAACTGTTAAGTCAATTACTGAGGGGCTGAGGGGTGGGCATGCCAATGGGCAAAAGTTGACTATACTAGGTGTCTTCAAAAAGCTTATGGAAAGATTTGTACTTACCTTTTTAAAATTTTTGTAATTTTGTAATTCCATTTTTTCACAGACATTTTGAAGGACTCTCTTAAAAGCTTCAGAGACAACCGCCTTCTCATTTGTAGACTGTATTTTACTTTTATGGGACATTTATGTCCATTTTTGATCCTACTTTGAGGGTTAGGCAGAGGCAGGATTTGTTTAACGATAGAGAATTTTCTGCAATTTTTACATAGGTCACCAGAGGGCGAACTTGTTGCTTAAATCATCACTTCTCACCCCTGCAGCTGGGGACCTGCAGAATCTGAGGGTGATGCTGGAACTGAAGAATAAATAATCAGAGACATTTAGGTCCTATCACTGGCCCTTTTGACAATAAAGGAACTATGCTAAAAGAAAGATTACAAGCAAGGCAGACACTTGGGACACATCGCATCCAGAGAGAAATGTGGAAAGAAATCCCTTTTTTATCTCTTATTAGATAACCAGAGAACACAGGAGATAAAGCCAAAACCTACAACTGAATATTATGGCTTCAGAGTGAAGGAATCCCAGGGCCTTGCTGAACTGGAATCGGAGTCATAGGCCTTACCTGCTGGTGCTACCTTACTCTCTAAATCTCTGGCTGTCTCCTTGTAGAATGGCAGGGCTAGAAGAAACTGTAAGAGCATCCAGCCATCCCTCCACTCTTCTATTTTACACATGGGGAAAATGAAGCCCAGAGGAAAATAAATTACTTGCCCAAGGTCAGATGACTATCTAGTGGTAGGGCCCAAATTAAAACCCAGGAGTTTATTTCACTGAGTATTTAATTGTTTGGTGGGGGATGGTCTTTAGAAATGAACCTTTGGATTCAGGACAACCTAAACTCTATTGGTGACTATGACTAGTTTTTGCAGAAGAGGTTCTTGCTTGTAATATCTCTGCTCAGAAGAGAGAGAGAGAAAGAAGGAAGGAAGGAAAATAAGAGTTTCCTAATGGCCTTGTCTCCAGGCAGCCCCTGCTGCTGCTGTCTCTGCCTAGCAACTGCAGCTATGCTGCATTGTTTAAAGTATTCAATTTGTTTAAAATCAAAGTACTGTTCAAAAAACCCTCCCAAAACCAAAGTCATTTTCTTCCAAGGGCTTAGATAAATCATAACTCAAGGACAACAGAGTCAAGAGTGAGCAATCCTTCACAAACAATCTGCACAACAATTAAGCATTGTCAATAGCACAACTCATTTTCAAAGTGCAGACGTGGACAGCCTTGGAAGCCAGAACTAGAAATGACCTTGGAATCACCATGCTCAGATATCTCACTTTGCAAATGAGAAATGTGTGATTCATAGTGTAAAGGGCAGGATCATAACTCAAATGCTTACAGAGGCCAGGGAAATGAAGCAGCTCGGGTCAGATAAGAGATATTTTAGATATGCTACAGGAAAGATGTGACTTTTCCCTTTAAAAAGTGACAGAGCAAACATGATGATAAATGATAAATATGCCCTTAGTAATAGGGATAAGAGCAAGGACTATGACAAACTGGACATGCCCTGCCTCAATGGGGCAACTACACCCAGTTCCATTTGGTCACTCTCTTTTAGAAATGTGAACCTGAAGTTGCCAGATCTTCTGTTTGTTTGTTTTTTTCAATATGAATTTGTAACTGAAATATCTCAATTTTTCAAATAATAGCAACTTACTTGAATTCATTGCAGGCCAAACAGAACCCTCTGGAGTCTGATTCAGCCTCAGGTTTCTGGTTTGTGCCCTCTGGCCTAGAAGACAGTGGGAAGGTAGAGGAAGACTTCCTCTTGGAAGCCCTGGGCTTTGGTTTCAGCTCAGCATCCACTTAATTTGTGACCTTCCAGAAACCACATCTCATACACTCTAAAAATATACTCTTAAAAAATAGAGCTGCAGATTGTGTTCAGTACCATGAATTAAAAGTCCAAGATGTCTTGGGAAAGCACAGCAATGCTGTGGTTTTCCTCCATATCCTCATCAGACCAGCCAGGGCTGCAGGAACTAAGAGGTCACATGATGGATGCATTTGGTTCTTGCCACCCAGAGGTTCTTGCTTTCTTCCACTTGAATCCTCCTGCCCTGTGCAAATCCTGGGCAGTCTGAACTGACTTGGGCCTTTTCAGAGGCAGAAAGGGATTCTTGGGCTCTGGGGTCTGTTCTCCATTGTTCTCCACCCACTTCCTGTGTGTTCCTTATTTCATGAGATTCTCTTCCTTGCTCTTTCCAAAATCTGCCTATTCTAGCTTGTAAGACACAGACATGAATTGCCATTTCTGCCTCCCTGAGACTAAAGGTTTCATCTTCCATCCTGTTTTCCACGTGTAGAGGACACACCACCCTGGCAGTGGGGCTATAGGGCTGGCGAAGGGCGAGGACTCTGATACAGACCTATGATTGCAAATCCAGGCTCTGCCACTTTTTGGAGTGAGACCTGGAGCAGCTCACTAAATCTCCTTGTTCCTCTGTCATCTCCCATGTAAGATGGGGATAATAATAGTACTTACCTCATACGACTATTTACAGGATTAAAAGATGTAAGACCATTGGATCCCCATACCAGCCAACCTCCAAAAACAAAAACAAAAAAATGTAAGAACAAGAAAGCACTCAATCAGCTGCTACATTTCACCTGCATGTGAGTTGGTCATTGATTCTTACCCATAATCTGCATAAGCATCTCTACTTTCACCCAAAGCCCTTCATAGAGTAGAAAAGAGCACTTTTTAAAAAATTTAACCCCAAGAGAATTCTCTGGGATCAGGATGGAGACCCTGACCCTGGTCTTGCTGACCCTTATCATCGCCCTGGATGGGCTGGCAGGAAACGCATTCATGCCCTGGCTCCTGGACTTCTGCACACGCAACAACGCCTTCTTCATCCACACCTCAACTTGGCAAGGTGAATTCTCTTCCTTGCTCCCAGATTATAGATTCCCTGAAGAACTTCACGAGTTTCTTCCATTCCATCTCCATCTCTATCCCCTGAAGATGCTTCTACACCATTACGATAAGCCTTTCCTACTTGACAAGCCTGAGTATGATCATTAGCACCGAGCACTGCCTGTCCATTCTGAGGCCCATCTGGTACCGCTGCCCTGCCCACACACATCTTAGCTGTCACGCATGCCCCTGCTCTGGGCCCTGTCCCTGCTGCTGAGTGTCCTGGAAGGGAACTACTCTGGCTTCCTATCTGGGGATCCTGATTTTGTCTGGTGTCAGGCATCATCATTTCTCATTACCACATGACTGATACTCATATGTGGTTCCCTCTGGGTCCTGCCTGACACCACTGGTCACATGTCTGTATAGTTCCAGGAGATGCAACTGATCAGATTCTATGCGACCATCATGCCTCTGATCCTGGCCCTGGTCTTCCTCTATTGCGGCCTGCCTGACAACATTCAATAGCTCTTTGGGTTGTAAGTTGAAACTGATTACAATTCATTCTTTTGTGACTTCATTTCATTCTGTTTATCCTATCCTCTGGTAAAAGCAGCACCAACCCCATCATTTACTTCTTCACTGGCTCCTTTAGGTGGCAGCAGTAATGGCAGACCCTCACGCTGGTTCTCCAGAGGGCTCTGCTGGCTCTTCAGAAGGCTCTGCAGGACACTCACGAGGCGGATGAATGTGGAGGCTGCCTTCCTCAGAAACCCTGGAGCTGTTGGAAAGCAGATTGGAGGAGCAATGAAGACCCTCTTCCTTGGTCAGTCAGAGGTGACTTTGAGAGTCAACACTGCCCTGTCCGCCTTGACAATTGTCTGCTCTTCTCTCAGCTTCATGCCTCTGAAATGCAGCAGTAATTCCCCTATGTCTTCGAATAATTTATTTTAAATCTGGCTTTTCTAGTTTTACTCCTATAAAACATTAGGCTGAAAGTAGAATATCTCCATCCTTCCTGACATTACCAATAAATTTCTCATGTTATCTTCCTCTTTGTCTTTCTTATTGAATACTTACTTATTCTTTGCACTTTTCATGGCAATGGAAAGAATCCTTGTCTAAAACCATCAGCCTCTTATTTATGATTGTCTTCTACCTCACAGTATAGAAAAGGAAGATTTCTTATTTTTCTCTCAGACGATGTTCTCCTGAGAACCATGTGCCAGTCTGTGATTGCGGCATTGCTGCGGGTAGAAAGCTTGCTTCCGAATAAATGAGTTCTGCTACCTCCACATCTCACTGAGTTTTCTGGGTTTGGGAAAAATAATGTCCTTAGAGACAAACTCTCTGCATTAAAACAGTCCAGGAATTTGTGTTTCTTGAAAAGTCCTCTAGTGGCATTTGTGTAGAACAAATGACAAAATGCCTTAGATTCTACTAAAGAAAATCATGGCCTTTGCTTTTGATAACAGATACATGTTTATTTAGCTTTTGCTCTAACCAGTGTAAAAACTAGAAATACGTCCCATCAGTTTCAGATTGGCCACTGGCAACCTTACGATTGATGTCAGAGTAGAGATTGTCTTGGAAAACACTTATTAACTTACAGGTTCCTTCAGTTGTAGGAGGACTCTGTATACTTAATAGTTTTGTACAGATACTTCTGGCTGTGACTTTAGTTAGTTTCATGGCCAGTCCCCATGGGAAGCGATCTTGAGAACATTGGGCCCTCCATATTCATGTCAATTATATTGATAATAACTTAGTGTTGGTACAGAATTCTGATACATGCTACAGCATGGATGAACCTTGAGAACATTGTGATAGGTAAAATAAGCCAGACACAAAAGAACAACTATTGTATGGTTCCTAGGTACCTGTATAGGTTACCCAGAATAGGAAAATTCAGAAAGAAAGAAAGTACACTAGTAGATACCAGGAACTGGGGGCAGGGGAGAATGTGTAGTCATTGCTCAATGGGTACAGAATTTCTGTTTGGGTTAATAAGAAGTTCAAGAAATAGATGGTGATAATGGTCACATTCACTGTGAATGATTTAATGCCACTGAATTGCACACTTAAAATGACTAAATAGCTAAAGGAGAGGCTTTGAATGTTTTCACCACAAAGAAATGATAAATGCATGAGATGACTGAAACATTAACTACCCTAATCCAATTATTATACAACATATATGTATCAAAATATCAGATTGTGGGAAGGCCCTGTGGCTCACTCGGGAGAGTGCGGCACTGGTAGCGCCGAGGCCCCGGGTTCGGATCCTATATAGGGATGGCCAGTGCGCTCAATGGCTGAGCGTGGTGCAGACCACACCATGTCGAGGGTTGCGATCCCCTTACCGGTCAAAAAAAAAAAAAATCAGATTGTACCCCATAAGCATATACAATCACAATGTATAAGTTAAAATGAAAAATTTTTAAATTACTAAAGTAGTAAAATGTATGCAATATAAATTACATCACAATTTTAAAAATTTGTTAATTAAAAAACTGAGGGTCAGTACAGAATTCAGAACTATTCTCTGCCAGTGGCTACTCAATCTTCAAAGAACTCAAGCAGACAGAGAGGCCACCATGAGATGGTGTGACAACACACTAGGCTCTCTGCTGCTCACAAGCAGTGAGGCCATCCTTCAGATTGACCCTCAGAGACTAGAGCTGACAAACTCTGAGTACTCAGGAGATAGTACAAAGTAGCTATGATAGTGATACCATCTATAGTTTTCAATTTTTCCAAACAAATATATCGATTACTTATATAATACAGTTCAGAACAAAGAACTCAGGTCCCCTGACTCCAGATCCAATGTTCTTTCCAATTGAACATTCTGCTGATTCTGTATCTTCTACACACCCTTTTGATTTTCATATGCTACAGGAAGGCCTGGCTATAGGTCAGGACTTCCTACAGGCGGGAGGATGCAGGAACCCAGTGCTCGTAGCCTATGCACCAGGCAGGGCACTCTGATGTGATGTCATCCACTGAGATGGAGGATCATTATAAGAGTCTGCCCTGGGAGTCTTGTGATTTCATTAATTATACAGCTTTGAGTGAAGACGTCCATCATAAGGAGCCTGTAGAGAAATTTCACCTAGAATTTGAACCAGAGACTGTTGTCCTTCACCTGGGCAACTGGTTATTTTGATGTCAGTGATAGTCTTCTTCATGTTGGCTGCAAGAAAACTTAGAGCTCCTGAATGCTTAGGCACAGTCCCTGTAGCCCGCACTGAACTCATTTGGTCCATACCTTGCTCTAATGCAACACTTGTAACATTGTACTGAAATGATTGTCTCTCTGTCTCCCTCCTCCACTGCACTGAGAGGTCTTTAAGAGCAGGGAGCATGTCTTTGAATCTCTAGTGCATGGGACTGCACGTGGAGTTAGAAGATATTTAGCAACTATATTTCTCACACAGCTCTTGTATAAGAAACAGGGTTGACCAGTATTTTGAAGAGACTGGCTCAGTCACCAGGTGTCACTGTAGCTCCTGCAGGTACTTCTCACGCAAGAGAACAGAGAGCATCCTCCGGAGTAAGTCAATCTGAGGAAGACTCTCACCTTTCCCTGTAGTTCTGGTCACTGCTTCTGGAGGGAAGAGTGGAGGTGCAGCAAAGGTTTGCTCATGAGCTTTGTTCTTTCCAAGGCCAGTGATGGAATTTCCTCATAGCTCCACCTTGAGGAGGAGCATGCTGGATATCCAGGAGTTTCCTCCAAGAAAAGAAAAAAAAAAGATATGAAAGTCCCTTATGGCGCCTTTTGGGAGCTGTCATCCATGACTATTTATGAATGAATTCAACATACATTTAACCTACTTTATCAGGCACTGTGCTAATTCCATATATAAAAAAACACCTTTTAGATAAAATAGTCTCTGACTAATAGACCCTATGTGTTTAACAAGCCCTGCCCATTCCATCTAGAAAACATATTGATTGGTGTCCGGGAAATGCTGAGCCCTTACAGCCACTCACTGACTCTAGTTCCTGATCACTAAAGCACTGAATCATCTGCTTCGCCAAAACCAATTGGTTCTGTTTCCAATCCTGCTAATGCCAGTTGGACTTGTCAAAGTAATTATCTTATTTATTGAAATACAGCATAAATCAATGAAATATAAGTATGAGAGGAGAATTGTAGTTTTCATGAAGACTAATTTGAATGTTTAAAAGGGCAATAAGATCAAGTCTCCAAATTATTGTTATTGAGTTAAGAGTGATGCAATTATACCAGATCTAAAAAAACTAGCAATATAGGAAAATATTATTATGCAGGATGCTATACATATGATACTAAGATCTCCACTTTAATAAATCCAAACTGGAAATCATAGACAATACTCAATGAAATGTACCATCTGCAAGAAAGACAGAGTATAGATCTACTTGCTGACTTTACACACAGGAAAGTCTTTCACTCTCCTTCACTTTTGGTGAATAAATTATAGGTAAAAATAAAATATTTATATTACAAATGTATCCTTTTTTTATAATTGCCATTTAACAGATCTTTGCAATTAACCTATACACTTGTGGTCTTGAATATATCAAGTGGGCTTTTCAAAGCAATGTCACTCAGTCGTTATTCTATTTATCATGGTCAGAAGCCATAGATAAAAACAACGGGGAGGTGAACAAAAAGAAATGTGATAGGTAGGAAGGAAGACAGAAGTAGTGGCTTGTTCCTACTTCTCTGGTAAACTCTTTTTACCTGCAAAAGGCCTGAATAGAGAGCAGGGAAGAGTGTTCATCTTTAAATTAAATTAAAGATTTTGTTTATCATACAGAAAATCAACTCTAAACTTTTTTACAGGCTTGATATGGATGATGGCTTAAGACTTGGTAACCAGTTGTCAGAAACCTCATATTCAACTTCTACATGTCACCTTGCACTTCTATTGAAATGTGGTATCTACGGTGTCTTGACATTTAGGTTAAACTCCTGTTTTAACATCGTGTTACACATGTGAGAGAATAACGTATATCAACTTCAGAAGTTCCAAAGATATCATTGACAGAATTTATGTAGATTTCAGCCTTTAGCTGTATTTGTAAAATTGTAATTCTTTATTTTTAAAGAGCAATGGAAGCAAATATGACAAAATTTTAACACTTGCTTAATTTTAGCAGAGGGTGTGTGAAGCTTCTGGTATTTTCTTACGGACCCTGTGCATGGTTTACAAAACTCTATCCAGCATTCCCTCTGTCCTCCTTCTTGGAGGCTTCAATATGCATAGAGGTATTCAATCCAACAAACTGACCTTTCAGATGTTTTTTAACTATTCACTATGAGTTAATTATAGGATAACAAAAAGTTACAAAAGCAGCACAGAGTTTCTGTATACCCATTACCCAGCCTACACCAATGGTGATATATTACATAAATACAGTATACTATCAAAACCAGGATGTTGACATTGGGACAATACAATTATCTACACTACAGATCCCATTCAGATTTCATCAATTTTTACATGAATTCATTTATTAGGGGAGAGAAGTACCTTTGTGTTTAATTTTACAACATTTTATCACATACAGAGATTCACATAACCACAACCACATTCGAGATATGGAACTCATGAAGGGATTTTGAATTTTATCCAATGATTTTTCTGCATCTATTGAGATGATCATTTGGTTTTTGTCCTTCACTTTGTTGATCTGGTGTATCACATTTATTGATTTGTGTATGTTGAACCATCCTTGCATCCCTGGGATGAATCTAACTTGATCATGGTTTATAATCTTTTTCAATGTACTATTGAATTTGGTTTGCTAGTATTTTGTTGATGATATTTGCATCTATGTTCATCCAGGATATTGGCCTATAGTTTTCTTTTTTTGTTGTGTCCTTGTCTGATTTTGCTGTCAGGGTGATGCTGGCCTCATAGAATGAGTTTGGAAAAATACCCTCTGCTTCCATTTTTTTGGGAACAGTTTGAGAAGAATTAGTATTAATTCTTCTTTAAATTTGATAAATTCAGCAGTAAAGTCATCTGGTCTTGGCTTCTTTTTTGGGAGACTGCTGATTACTGATTCTGTCTTGTTACTCATTTTTGGTATGTTCAGGTTTTCTATTTCTTATTTCAGTCTTGGTGGGTTGTATGTGTCCAGAAATGTAACTGTTTCCTCTATGTTTTCCAATTTATTGGAGTATAGTCGCTCACAGTAGTCTCTAATGATTCTTTTCATTTCTGTGGTATCAATTGTAATGTCTCCTTTTTCATTTCTGATTTTCTATATTTGGGTCTTCTCTCTTTTTTTCTTAGTCTAGCCAATGGTTTGTCCATATTGTTTATCTTTTCAAAAAAACAATTTTTCATTTTGTCAATCTTTTGTATCATCCTTTTGCTGTCTATTTAATTTAGTTCTGCTGTGATATTTTTTGCAGGATCTTTTTTTTTTTTTTTTTGCTTTTTTTTTGGAGCTGGCTGGTATGGGGTCTGAACCCTTGACCTTGGTATTATATGTTGTAACTAACTGAGCTAATTAGACAGCCCCTACTCTGATCTTCATTATTTCTTGTCATATACTAATTTTGGAAATGGGTTGTTCTTGCTTTTCTAGTTCCTTAAGGTGCAACATTAGGTTGTTTATTTGAAATCTTTCTACTTTTTGATGTAAGCATTTGTTGCTATAAGCTTTCCTCTTAATATTGCTTTTTCAGTATCCCATAGGCTTTGGTATGTTGTGGTTCTACTTTCATGTGTTTCAGGCAACTTTCAATTTTCCTATTTAATTTCTTCTTTGACACATTGGTCATTTGGGAGCTTGTTGTTTTATTTCCATGTATTTGTACACCTACCAAAACTTCACTTGTTATTAATTTCTAGTTTTATTCCACTGTGGTCTGAAAAGATACTCGTTATAATTTCATTTTTAAAAAATTTGTTGAGACTTGATTTGTGGCCTAACATGTGGTCTATTCTGGAAAATATTCCATGTGCTGATAAGAAGAATGTATATTCTGCAATTTTGGATAAAATGTTCTGTAAATCTGTGTCAGGTCCATTTGGTCTATAGTGCAATTTAAATCCAATGTTTCTTTGTTGATGTTTTGTTTAGATGATCTGTCCAGTGCTGAGAGAGGGTTGCCAAAGTCCCCGACTATTATTATATTTAGGGTATGTCTCTCCCTTCAGATCCAATAATGTTTGCTTTATATATCTGAGTGCTCTGATTTTGGGTGCACATATATTTATGTGAATTTTTCTCATTTTGCTGAATTAATCCCTTTATCATTATATAATGCCCTTCTTTGTCCCTTTTTATAGTTTTTGGTTTAAAGTCTATTTTGTCTTATATAAGTATAGATACTCCTGCTAGCTTGTGGTTTCCATTTGCATGGAATATCTTTTTCCATCCCTTCGCTATCAGTCTATGTGTGTCTTTACAAGTGAAGTGAGTTGTAGGCAGTGTATAGCTGGGTCTTGTTTTTTAATCCAATCTCCCAGTCTATCTCTCTTAAAAGGGGAATTTAAGGAATTTACATTCAAGGTTGTTATTAAAAGGTGTTGCCTTTCTCCTAACATTTTATTAGTTGTTTTATGATTGTTTAATAACCTTTATTCTTTTTTTCTCTCTCTCTATTTTATTGCTTATCTTTGCTATTTAGTGATTTTTTTTGTAGTAATAAGATTTAATTTCTTTCTCTTTCTCATTTGTATATCTGTTCTACCAGTGAGTTCTATTCTTTCATGAGTTATCATGATGGTAGTTATTGTCCTTTTGCTTCCAGATGTCTCCTTAAGGATTTCCCACAGGGCCAGTCTAGTGGTGATGAATTCCCTCAGTTTATGTTCTGAAGGATAAATGTGGGATATAGTATTCTTGGCTGGCATTTATTTCTTTCAGTACTCTGAATATATGACCCCACTCTCTCATAGCCTGTAAGGCTTCTGCTGAGAAATTTGCTGTTACTCTGATGGGATTCCCTTATAGCTGACTTGACACATTTCTCTTGCTGTTTCTACAATTCTTTGTTTTTTACTTTTGACAACTTGACTACAATGCTTCTCAGAGAGGACTTTTTGGGTTATATCTGTTTGGGGATCTTTGAACCTCTTGAATGTGGAAGTCTGTATCTTTCCCAATACTTGGGAAGTTTTCAGCTATTATTTCATTAACAGGTTTTCAATGCCTCTTCCCTTTCTGGAACCCCATACTACAAATGTCCAAAAAACTAGGTACAGAAGGAAAGCATCTCAAAACAATATGGACCATATATGAAAAATCCAAAGCTAACATTATACTGAATTGGGGCAAGTTGAAAGCTTTTTCTCTCAGAGAACAAGACGAGGATGCCCACTCTCACCACTCTTATTCAACATAGTGCTAGAAGTTCTAGGCAGAGCAATTAGGCAAGAGAAAGAATAGGGCATCTGAATTGAAAAAGAAGAAGTCAAATTGCCCCTATTTGCTGAAGACATGATCTTATATACAGAAAAACCTAGACTCCACAAAAAAAACTCTTGCAACTGATTAACAAATTGAATAAAGTTGCAGGATACAAAATCAACTTTAAAAAAATCAATAGCATTTCTATACATCAATAATGAACTAGCTGAAGAAGAAATCAAGAAAGCAATCCCACTTAACATAGCTACCAAAAAAAAGAAAAAAAAAACACTTAGGAATAAACTTAACCAAGGAGATAAAAGATCTCTACAATGAAAACTACAAACAATCATGAAAGAAATTAAAGATGACACACAAAAATGGAAAGATATTTTATGTTCATGGATTGGAAGAATTAATATTTTCAAAAAAACCAGACTACTCAAAACCATCTATAGATTCAATGCAATCCCTATCAAAATACCAATAACACTTTCACAGAAATAGTAAAAACCAACTCTAAAATTCATGTGGAACCACAGAAAAACACAAATAGCTAAAGCAATCCTGACCAAAAAGAACAAAGCCAGAGGCATTACACTACCTGACTTCAAGATATACTACAAAGCTATAGTTACCAAAGCAGCATTGTACTGGCATAAAAACAGACACATGGACCAATAAAATAAGATAGAGAACACAGAAAAAAATCCATGTATTTATGGCCAACCGATTTTTGACAAAGGTGCCAAGAACATACATTGGGGAAAGGACAGCCTCTTCAATAAATGGTGCTGAGAAAACTGGATATCCATATGCAGAAGAAAGAAACGAGACTCCTACCTCTCACGATATACCAGATCAACTCAAAGTTAATTTAAGACTTAAATGTAAGAACTGAAACTAGAAAACTACTAGAAGGAAAAATAGATGAAACACTCAAGACACTAGTCTGGGCAAAAGTTTTATAGAGAAGACTTCTAAAGCACAGGCAACAAAAGCAAAAATAGACACATAGGATTATATCAAATTGAAAAGCTTCTTCACAGCAAAAGAAGCAATCAACAGAGCAAAAAGTCAACCAACAGAGGTGGAGAAAATATGTGCAAACGATTCATCCAACAAGGGATTAATATCCAGAATATACAAAGAAATTAAACAATTCAACAGCAAAAAATAATTATAATAATAATCCATTTTAAAAAATGGGCAAATGACCTGAATAGATATTTATCAAAGGAACACATACATGGCCAACATGTATATGAAAAAATGATCAGCATCACCAGTCATTAGGGAAATGTAAACCAAAATCACAGTGAGATATCATCGCACTCCAATTAGAATGGCTATTATCAAAAAGATAAAGAAAGACAAAAAACGCTGGAAGGATGCAGAGAAAAGGGAACTCTTACACACTATTGTTGGGAGTGTAAATTAATACAGCTGTTACGGAAAACAGTATGGAGTTTCCTCAAAAAACTACCTAAATAGATCTACCATATGATCCAACAATCCCACTGCTGGGTAATTATCCAAGGAAAGGAAATTAGCATACCAAAGAGATATTTACACGCCCATGTTTATTGCAGTGCTACTCCCAATAGCCAAGTTATGGAATCAACCTAGGTGTCCATCAACAGATGAAAAAAGTGGATAAAGAAAATGTGGTATATATACACAATGGAATACTACCCAGCCCTGAAAAATAGTGAAATCCTGTCATTTGCAGCAACATGGATGAGCCTGCAAGACATTGTGTGAGGTGAAGTAAGTCAGGTACAGAAAGATAAATTCTGCATGTTGTCACTCATATGTGGGAGATGAAAAAGAACAAAATAAAATAAAAAGTTGAACTTTTGGAAGTAGAGAGTAGAATTGTGGTTACTAGAGGATGGGAAAAAGTATGTATAAGGAGAGGTTTGGTAATGAACACAAAATTACACCTAGATAGAAAATAAGTTCTAGTGGTGTTCTGTAGTGCTAGGCATCTATAATTAACAATCATATATTGTATGTTCTCAAATGGCAAGAAGAAAGGAGCTCAAATGTTCTCATAACAAATAAATTATAACTTTTTGTGATGATGAATATGCTAACTACCCTGATTTCATCATCACAAGTTGTGTACATGTATTGAGCTATAACTCTGTACCCCATAAATATTTACAATCAATAAGTGCCAATTTAAAAAAAATTAATTCCCCCAATAATAAAAAAGAAAAAATATGGAACTTTTTGTTTACCACAAAAGAACTCCCGGAGGCTACCCCTTATAGTCACAACCACTCTATCCCCCTTCCTAAACCCCTGGCAACCACTGACTTGTTCTCCATCTCTACAATTTTGCCATTTCAAAAATATTTTATAAATGGAATCATGCACTGTCTAACCTTTTGAGTTTGGCTTTTTCCACTTAGCATTATGTCCTCAAGATCCATTTAAGTTGTTGAACGTATCAGTAGTTTGTTGTTGGTTTTTCAAACTGCTGAGTAGTATTTCATTGTATGGATGCACTAAGCTTTGTTTCCCTATTCACGAGTAGAAAGACTTTTGATTTGTTCCGTTTGGCTACTATAAATAAAGCTGCTATATACACTGTGCAAAGATATTTAAGTGAACGTTGTTTTCCATTCTCTGGGATAAACTCCAGGGGTAGATTGTTGGATGGTACACTGGCAAATAGTTAACTTCTTCGGAAAAAGGAAGAGTTTTTAGAGGAGCTGTACCATTTTACTTCCTCGCTGGCAATATATGAAAGCCTCAGTTTCTCCAAGTCCTTGACAACATTTGAAAGTATCACTATTTTTATTTTAGCCACTTCAAGAGGCATGTAGTGGCATCTCATCGTGGTTTCTTCAGGGGCCTCTCTCCTTGCAAGGTAGATGGACTCTTCTCCCTGTGTCTTCACATGGTTTCCCTTCTGAGTGTCTGTGTCCTAATTTCCTCTTATAAAAATACCAGTCATGTTGGACTACAACACATCCTAACAGCCTCATTTTATCTTAACTAGTTCTTTTGAGATTCCATCTCCAAATACAGTCATATTCTGAAAAAGTGGGGGTTAGCACTTCAACTTATGAATATTGGAGAGACAGGATTGAGCCCATAAAAAGGTCCTTAATAAATATTTGCTAAATAAATCTATTGCAGAACATTTCTAAATATTTGAAATAGCTCCTAATATTTAAAAAAACAATAACAAGTAGCTTAATTTGGCTGTAGCATGAGGCACAAGAAGGGAAGTCACAGAAGGTAGCACTTAAATTTCTGAGTAACTACCCCAAATAAAAATAAATAACAAAAGCCATAAAGTGAAGGGAGGAAAAAGAATATGTTATGTGTGCTAAACTCTTTACATTTTAAAAGGGAACTCAATTGATCCATCTATGTACACTGATAAATGAAAAGTAGAAATATAAGTTTACTATTCAGAACTTATAGAAAAAAAATAAGAATGGAAAGAGTAGCAAATGGTGGCCTCTGAATAATGGTATTTAGAAAGACTTTCACCTGTATACACTCCTCTGTCATTTGAAAAAAAAAGCATACACGTGAATGCATTATTACTATGATAAAGACAACTATCTTAGTCCCTTTTCTGTCACTAATAACAGAATACCTGAAACTGGGTAATTTATCAAGAAAAGAAGTTTATTTCATACAGTTCTAGAGGCTGGGAAGTTCAAGGGTGTGGCTCAGCATCTGGTGAGGGCCTTTTTCCTGGGGAGGACTCTGAGAGTCCCGAGGGAGTGAAGGGCATCACGTGGTGAGGGGACTATGCTAGCTCAGGTTTCCCTTATTCCTCTTATAAAGCCATCAGTTCAACTCTTAGGATAATTCATTAATCCATTAATCCATTATCCATAAATGCATTAGTCCTTTCATGATGGGAGAGCTTTCATGATCTAAAGGCCTCAACTCTTAAAGGTTCCACCTCTCTCTCAATACTGTCACACTGGGGATTAAGTTTCAACATGACTTTTTTGGAGGTGACATTCAAACCACAGAAAAATCATACAAAAACAAAAGTTGGGTCAAATTATGGTGAGCATTAAATGGCCTTATGATATACTTTATTCTTTAGTTGTAAAGCCCCACAAAGCAAGCTCACAGGCATGACGTTGTCAATTAAAGGTGCAGAATAGTAATTACTTACAGGAAGGTGGACCAGATGGAATGGGATGGGAGCAGCTGATATGTGAGTGGAAATAAGAGAGATGCCAAGAAATGTCTCAGAGGGGATTGTGTCTCACATGGTTCTGGTCTCTGATTTGCCCGCAGTCTCTGTAAAGGAAATCAAAGGAGCTGTACAGCATCTTTATAAGCTTCACTTGGTCCCCAGTTTTCACTGCGGCACCTGTAGGCATCTCCTGATTTAGAGGATAGAGAAGGGTCCTCTGGCATCATTCAGCCCCAGAAAGGCTCTTCCTTTCAGTACGGGGCAACTCATCAACTCTGGACAGAAGAATAGAGAAAAGGTAAGAGAATATAACAAGAATTGTCTAATTTCCAATTATGGTGTTTGCTCAAAGTTTATATCTCTGTGTTTCCACCTTGTGGTGCTACAAGCAGGGGGGTCATAGAGTTTCCTTTAGGAAAAGGCAGGAGACATGAAGCTTCCTTATGGGAACCGGGTGCTGGCAGCCCTGACTGTGCGAGTTTCAAATGAGGACAAACAGACCTTTCTCCCTTCTGATCCATTTCCCCATATACTCCCCTTTATTCCAACTATTCAATCTGCTGTCATGGAAAGAATGCTGGATCTCACATTTATGTAAGGAGCAAGTGGCATGCAGGCACTGCTTCCCAGAACTGAACTTCTGTAAACCCAAATTTCACTGTTTTAATTTCTTTTCAAAGTTAGTCTCCTTTGTGTATCTGAAAAGGTCACAGAAAAAAAAAACAAACAAAAAAAAAACAGATGGTCCAAACTGGAATAATTGAGAAGTGCTCCTGAGGGGACTGTTTACAAAGATGCACAGGGTAAAGGGAAAGTGACAAGCAATAGTGAAGCACTATGTTCTCCCCTAGGCTGAGGAATAAGGGAAGGAGAAGTTACCAGAAAGAGGGTAGCCATAGCTGTAGCAGTAGGAGAAGTGGACTAGGCAGGTGGAGCAGCACTGCCATTGCCAACACACGACCTCACAGACAGAAAGCCAGGAGGTGAAAAGCCCAAATCACTCTCCTCCTGCCCTACAGTCTCCTGGCTGTGTCTCCCACTGGCTCAATTCAACCAGAAACCAGAAGGAGAAGGATCCCAGTGCTGAGGTACATAGAGGCTTCCCACTTAGGATGCCAAACAGGGGAGAGAAGGGTGGAAAAAAGAAAATCCTCATGGCAAATAGAGACTGTCCTTCACAGCTCCTGAGGGCCTCCTTCTTTTGGGGGTTTCTCTATCTAAATGTCATTAAATTATATTTTATCTCATCTCCATCAGAGTTATTATTTTTCTTTTTACTTGTTCTTTCTCTCGTGGCACTTTTATGAAAGGATTACCCGTATTCTCCAAAAATGCCTCAATAATGTTATGTCATTTAAAAGGAGAAAACATATTCCTTATTGGTTAGAGTATGAGGGTACTTCAAAAAGTTCATGGAAAAATAGAATTAAAAGATAATACAAATCTTTACATGAACTTTTTGAGGGATCTATCTTTGTAAAAGTTTGGCTGCTCTAACAAAGACCCAGAATAATAATGACTTAAACAAGAAAGTTTATTAGACCTGGGTTATAGGACCCAAAGCGTTGGATGCCAGGACTTTTTCCAAATTTCTGCTCCCCAAACCCTAGAGTGGTGCTCTTGTCCTCGTGGTCCTACATGCTCCAGACACATCATCACTAAAGGCGGTGGCGAGAGGAAGAGGAAACACGGAGATTACACCCCTTCTATTAATCTCATGGCCCAGGAGTTGGGTACATCACTTCTGCTCACCTCCCATTGGCCAACGCCTAGCCACATGGTGCCATCAGCATCAAGGCAGGCTGGGAAATAGAATCCTTTTGATGAATTAAAACTCCCAGAATCGTTATGTGACAAAAGAAGAAAATGAATGTTGGGAGAAACTAGCAGTTTCTACAGCTCCCCTGATTGTGTCTCAGATTCCATGCTTACATGAAGATTTTTCAGGAGCTCTTCAGAAATAACCAATGATGGGACAGAGAACAGTGCAAAAGCCTCAGACAGGGCTCCAGGGAACCAGGGGCTGGTACTGGGCCTGCTGTTCATGGAGTTATCTCAGGAAAATCCCTTTGACTCCTTAAGCGTCTTCTTGTGTTAAGTGAGGTTATTACAATAGATGGCCTTTAAGGAACACATGCTAAGTGCTGGGGATACAATGGTGAACAAAAACGGGCATGACTTAGTCCTTACAGAGCTTCAGATTTGATGGGGAAGACAAATATACCACACCCTAATACTAGATTTATGAACTTTTAAGTGCCCTGAGTGGGGATAACGCAGAGTCTGGCTTTCCTCCCATTTCCTTGTCTGGCCAATCAAGACAGTGGGAGTTTGTCTAAGACAGCCGTGATGGATGTATTCACTGATGGATGCCTCTCTGTACCCCACAAGGTAGATGTGTCCTCTTTCCAAGTGGGGGCTTCCTTCCCAGATGAGTCCTCTGAATTTCTGAGAGATGGCTGCCTTTGTAGGGCAGAAAGGGATCCTAAATTCTGCTATCTGTTACTAATTGACTTCCACCCATTTCTTTTTTGTTCCCTATGTGATTGGCTTCTCTTCCCCTCTTCTTATGGAGTTTGCTTAAGATAGAGTTTTGGGGATACACAATTTTGATTGCCATCATGGATTTAACAAGGGGATTACTCCTCTGCTTTTCTCTCCATCCACACGTAACAGAGTTGTTTTATGTCCAATGATCTGGTCAAAAGGGTGGACCTTTAGGTATCCTGCTGGGTTCAAAACCACACTGTGTGAGATCAGGGGCTAATCACTCAACCATTTTGTACTCCACTTCCATTCTCTGTAAAATGGGAATAATACTAATTCTTACCTCATAAGCTCTTGAGAGTATGAAAGAGACAACACTTAATAAATTCTCACTCAGCTGCTATTATTCACCCATATGTGAGCTCGTCCTTTTTCTCCAGTTGAAATCTACATGAGCATTTCTCTTTATATGCCAAGCCCCGCACTTTTTCTATTTCCCCTCATAGATTCCTCTCACATAAAAGCTTTCATCAGCACAGGAAACTCTACTAAAGATCTCCTGGGAGAAAGAATGAAGTAGATTTATATTGTACACAACACAGCACATCACTTAAGTCCTCCATAGTTATTCCTATACTTCAGGTATCTCTTTCAGTGGCACTCAGACCTCATCCTCACTTGCTCCTTCTTCCTCTATATTGCTGATCAGTCCAGCTCAGACCCAAATCCTACTCCCACATTGTGTACCAAAATACTTCCAGGTGCTCAGCAAAACCATATGGAGTCCTCACTTCAAAGGCATACCAGTGGTCAACTTCATTTCGAGGCAAACATAAGTAATTCTTCTAAACACACACAGAGCTGTCCACAAAAAGAATTATGATGAATAAAATTTTCTTCCTCCACACCCAAGAGACAACAGATCTGCTGGCACCTTGATCTTGGACTCTGTAGCCTCCAGAACTGTGAAAAATAAATGTTGGTTGTTTAAGCCAAAAAAAATTTTTTCATCCTCTCATTATACTTATGTGTTCTAAAACCTTTAATAGAGTTTTCATTTTTATTTTCAATTTAACCCAAATCTATGACTACAGTTAGTCTCCTCATTCGTGCATTCATTCATTGAATAAGTATTTATTGAGAACACAGTGTGACATACACAGATCTAGGCACTGGGGATCTAAAAAGTGCTCCTGTCTTCAATGGCTGACACACTGAGCCATTTCTAGCCCACCACACCTAGCCTTCTTCCCACCTGTCCTAGCAAGAGGCCACATTCTCTTAATGTCCCTAGAGCATGGCCTTCTTTCTCCACCATGGACAGACCACTCATAGTCATAGGGGTGTCATAATCACCACTGTGCCTTTCTGAATTCCTACACCAGAGAGAAATGTTCTTGTCCAAGATAGAGTAATGCTTGGGTCCACAGCCCTAGCCCACTGCGTGAGTGTGTTTGGACAACAGAATATTCCCATGTCGGTAGAGGACTTGTGTTGCAGTAGAGAGAGCCCAGGCTTTGAGTCAATAAGAACTTGGTTTGAATTCAGATTCCGGTACTCCCCAGCTTCTGACAGGTTACTTAATCTCTGAAGTCCTGTTTCCCTCCTCTGTGAAATGGGTACGGTGACTCCCACACAGCAGGGTGGTCCTGAGAATCAATGGTCATACAGCAGGTGCTCAACTCTTGTTTGCGTTCCCAGGGGCACCACTGGAGAATTTATGAGCATGAATTCAACCATCACAGCCTGGGGAAACGAAACCACAACCACAACAGCGAACGGCAGTGCTGAGGCCAGGCCTTGTGACAAGCATACCCCGACCATGCACCTGCTGATCATCGTCGTTTCCCTGGTCGGGCTGGCAGGAAACGCGGTGGTGCTCTGGCTGCTGGGCTTCCGCATGCGCAGGAGCGCCTTCTCCGTCTACATCCTCCACCTGGCGGCGGCTGACTTCCTCTACCTCTGCTTCCGAATTATACATTCCCTAAGGAAATTCATCGGCTTTTTCCGTCATGCTTCTGTCTCCCTCCCTGGGATCTTTAATGCTATTATAATTTTTCCCTACATCATGGGCCTGAGCATCCTCACCACCATCAGCATCGAACGCTGCCTGTCTGTCCTGTGCCCCATCTGGTACCGCTGCCACCGCCCCAATCACTTGTCAACTGTCATGTGTGCCCTGCTCTGGGCCCTGTCCCTGCTACTGAGTGTCCTTGAAGGAAACCAGTGTGGCTTCCTGTTTGGGAATTATGACAATGATTGGTGTCAAATTGTAGACTTCATCGCTGCAGGGTGGCTGATTTTTTTATGTATGGTTCTGTGTGGATCCAACCTGGCCCTGCTGGTCAAGATCTTCTGTAGGTCCCGGCGTATGCTACTGACCAGGCTGTATGTGACCATCCTGCTCACAGTGCTGGTCTTCCTCCTCTGTGGCCTGCCTATAGGCCTCTTCTGGTTTCTGTTGTCTTGGATTGAAAATGATTTTTACCCATTCTCTTGTCATTTGTATCGTGTTGCATCTGTTGTGAACTCTGTTAACAGCTGTGCCAACCCCATCATCTACTTCTTCGTTGGCTCCTTTAGGCAGCGGAGGGGCAAGACCCTCAAGCTCGTTCTCCAGAGGGCTCTGCAGGACAGTCCGGAGGTGGATGAATGTGAAGGCAGCCTTTCTCAGAATACCCTGGAGCTGTCGGTAAGCGGGCGGGGGAAGTGATGAAGAGCCTCTCTCCTTGGTTGGTCAGAGGTGACTTTGAGAGTCAACACTGTCCTGCCACACTTGACAGTTACCAAGCTCTTCTCCCAGCCTTAAGCTTCTGAAATGCCTTAGTGATTCCAACATTGACTTATTTTAACGTGGCCTTTTTGTTTTTCTTAGAGAAAGCAATCTGAAATAAGAATGTTTCCATCTTTCTTGACATTCTAAATAAACTTCTCATGTTATCTTCCTCTGAATCTTATTGAATGCTTTTCTTTGCAATTTTCATCGCAATGGAAAGAATCCCTGTCCAAAATCATAAATCCCTTTTTAATGACTGTTTTCTACCTGACAGTATAGAAAAAGAAAACTTTTTTTCTCTCAGTCTATGTTCTCCTGAGAATCATGTCCAGTTCTGTGGTTGGGGCATTGCTGCAGGTAGAAAGCTTGGCTCTGAAAAAATGAGTTCTTCTGCCTCTAAATCTCATTGAGTTCTTTGAGTTTGGGAAAAAATAGTGTCCTTAGAGACAGATTCTATTTACATAAGAACAGTCCAGGAGCTTGGGTTTAGGAAAAGTCCTCTGGTGGCATTAGCTTATGATGTGGTGACAGGTTGGCCTTGGGTTCCAGTAATTAAAACCATGGCCTTTACCCTTCAGAACTGAAAAGTGGTTATTTAGTTCTTTCTCTAAACAGTGTACAGTCTAGAATATGTTTCACCAGTTGAAACCCTGGGATACATAGGGATGCAGACCCTGTGAGTGCTAGACTGGGAAGAACTTAGGACCTGGAGTCAGGGCACTTGGAGTCTCAAGCTGACTCCATGACTAACCTGGGTCACACGCCCACCCCAGGCAACCCAACCCCGTAGTGAGATTATTGGATTGCCAAATCTGAATCTTATGCCATTTGTGGTCTGTAATATCTTTTCAGAATAAGAAGGTGGGATTTGACTTTACCATAGACATTGACAGAAGGTAACCACCATTGTTAGTCAGGCAGCCTCAGACGTTCATGTATCTACACAGTGACTATAATCACAATGAGCATATTCTCCTCACCTCTGTAGCAGTCACCTGGAATTCGTACAGGCTCCTGTGATGCTTTTTCTTCTGTATGATGGTGTGGTACATATTGAGCACCAATATTTTCAATACACCAATGCTGGCTAAAATATAAATGGGATTTGGTTGCTGTTCTCCAGGAGCATACAGTACAGTATAGAAGAAGAGATCGTCTTACATATGCATATCATAATGGTACAATTAGTCTAAATCCTTCTAGCATGCAAACACAGAGATGGGATCAAAAATGGAGAAGATCCCATTACTAAGCGTGTATGTGGTGGTGAGTAGATCAGGAGAGGATTCTTGAAATACTTGGAATTTGAAGTGGTAACTCTACAATTTACCAAGTATGCACTCTGGGAAACTTTTGTCAGCCACATCAATTTTTTGAAGTTGGCAAATAAAGACAAATAAGGTGACAGATGGAAATGGGAGAAGAGGCAATTCCTAGTGGCATTGTTAATGATGATCAGTGGGTAGATGAGTTTCACTGCTTTTGCCACCGCAAGTACTTAGTCATGGTTGCTAGATCCTTCTTAAGAAGGATCATAAGGCTGTAGTGCTGCGAGCAATGAGCAAAGTCTGTCATGGCCTTAAAGTGATAGGTGTTAGCATAAGTTTTGCAAAATTAGTTGGAGTCAACTCTGAAATTATCACATTCAGGAAGGGACAGCTGGGTCAGCCCAGCAAGTCAAGCCAAAAAGGCAACGTCCTGCTCTCCAGACCCTCCTCCTAGGGATATGTCTAACCCTACATGGTAAAAACACAGATAAAAATAACAGAGCAGTGGGACAAGGAAAAGTGTGGGGTTAGAGGAGAAGAGCGAGGCAGCGGCATGTACCCACTTCTCTGGTGAAGTCTTTTTGCCTTCAAAAGGCCCAAACTGGGAGCAAAGAAAATAGTTGATCTTTAAGTTCAACATTTTATTCCTCACATAAAATTTAACTCTAAACTATTTTATAGCCTTGATATGGATGATAGCTTAAGAGTTGATAACCAGTTATCAGAAATCTCATATACAAATTCTGCTTGTCTCCTAGCACCTCTTTTGAAATGAGGTATCTGTAGCATCTTGTTACTTAGATTACAACTCCTGTTTCAACATCCTGTTACACACGTGAGAGAATGATTCTTATCAAATCACAAGTTCTGAAGAGATCAATGTGAGAATTAATGCAGATTGAGACTTTAGGTGAATATATAAAATTTTATTCACTTTTAAAGAGCGGTTGGAAACAAAGAAAACAAAATTTTAATATTTGCTTCGTTTTAGTGGCAGGTGTGTGAATGCTTACTATATTACTTACTGGCCTGTTTGCCTGGTTCACGAACTACTCTCCAGCATAACCCCTGTCTTCATTCTTGGTGACTTCAATATCCCTGGTGGTAGTCAATCAAACAAACTGACCTTTCAGTAGTTTTTAAATTTTTCATTCTGAATTAATTACACACAAAAAATAAGTTGCAAAATAGTACAGCGAGTTCCTGTATACCAATCACACAGCCTACACCAATGGTGATATATTACATAAATTCAGTTTATTATCAAAAACAGGAAATTGACCTTGGGACAATACAATGATCTACACTTACATATCCCATTTAGACATCACCTATTTTTGCATGCGCTCATTAGAGGTGGGCTGCCTTCATGTATAATTCTACAACATTTTATCACATGTAGAGATTCACATAACCACCACCACATTCAAGATATGGAACTATTTCTTCACCACAAAAGACCTCCCTTGAGCTACCCCTTATAGTCACACTCACCCCCACCCCTGTTCCCAACCCCCTGGCAACCACTTGTCTGTTCTCCATTTCTATATTTTTGTCATTTCAAAAATGCTATATAAATGGAATCGTACAGTATGTAACCTTTTGAGTTTGGCTTTTGCTTTTTACTCTTCATAATGTGCTCGAGAGTCATCCAAGTTGTTGCATGTATCAGTAGTTTGTTGTTGACTTTTTTAAATTGCTGAGTAGTATGTCATTGTATCGTTGTACTACGGTTCGTTTTACTATTCACATGTGGAAGGACATTTGGTTTGTTTCGAGTCTGGCTAATATAAATAAAGCTGCTGTAAACATTTACATACAGATTTTTAAGTGAACGTTATTTTCCATTCTCTAAGAGAAATGCGAGGGGTGGATTGCTGGGTGGTATGGTGGTAATATTTAACTTCTTAAGAAAAATGCAAAAGAGTTTTCCACAGTGGCTATACCATTTTACTTTCTCACCATCAATGTACGAAAAATCCAGTTTCTCCTAATCCTTGCCAACATTTCACACTATGAATTTCTTTGAGCCATCTAAAAGGTATGTAGTAGTATCTCATAATGGTTTCTTCTGAGGTGTCTTTCCTTGCAAGGTAGACAGGGTCTTCTCTTCCCTGTGTCTTCACATGGTCTTCCTTTTCCGTGTCTGTGTCCTTATCTCCTGTTCTTATAAGGACACCAGTTGTGCTGCATTAAGGCTCAACCTGACAGTCTCATTTGAACTTCATTAGCTCTTAAAGACCCCATCTCCAAACACAGTCATATTCTGACATACTAGGGGTTAGGACTAAACGTATGAGTATTGGAGAGACACAATTTAGCCCATAACAAACCTGGATAATTATCTGGTGAGTAAATCCATTAAAAAACTTTTCTAAGTATTATAAATAATATTTAATTCAAATGACATCTTTTTTAAATGGCCACAATAAAAATTTTTTTTAAGTGACAAGTAGCTTATGAAAAAATGCTCAACATCACTCAGCATCCGGGAAATGCAAATCAAAACCACATTGAGATACCATCTAACCCCAGTTAGGATGGCTAAAATCCAAAAGACTATGAACGATAAATGCTGGCGAGGCTGCGGAGAAAAAGGAACTCTCATACATTGTTGGTGGGACTGCAAAATCGTGCAGCCTCTATGGAAAATGGTATGGAGGTTCCTCAAACAATTGCAGATAGATCTACCATACGACCCAGCCATCCCACTGTTGGGAATATACCCAGAGGAATGGAAATCATCAAGTCGAAGGTATACCTGTTCCCCAATGTTTATCGCAGCACTCTTTACAATAGCCAAGAGTTGGAACCAGCCCAAATGCCCATCATCAGATGAGTGGATACGGAAAATGTGGTACATCTACACAATGGAATACTACTCAGCTATAAAAACGAATGAAATACTGCCATTTGAAACAACATGGATGGACCTCGAGAGAATTATATTAAGTGAAACAAGTCAGGCACAGAAAGAGAAATACCACATGTTCTCACTTATTGGTGGGAGCTAAAAATTAATATATAAATTCACACACACACACACACACACACACACAAAAAAAAAAAAAAAAAAACGGGGGGGGGAAGAAGATATAACAACCACAATTATTTGAAGTTGATACGACAAGCAAACAGAAAGGACATTGTTGGGGGGGAGGGGGGAGGGAGAAGGGAGGGAGGTTTTGGTGATGGGGAGCTATAATCAGCCACAATGTATATCGACAAAATAAAATTTAAAAAAAATAAAAAAAATAAAAAATAAAAATAAAATAAAATAAATAAAAAAATAAAAAAATTTTAAAAAGTGACAAGTAGCTTAATTTTCCTGCAACAACATGGATAAACCTGGAGAAACTTATGTTGAGTGAAACAAGCAAAGCACAGAGGGATCAATACCGCATGTGCTCACTCATAAGTGGGAGCTAAGAGAGAAAGGAAGGCAGGAAAGAAAGACCACAGTAGGGCTATGATCCAACAGAGGGAGGGAACATTCCAAGGGCTACAAAGTGGAGTTGGGGGGAGACGGGGAGGCGGAGGGAGGTTGGGGGATAACTGCAAGGGGACAAGGGGTACAAAAGTAATTTTTGGTAATGGGTATGTCCCCAGTATGAATGTGGCCCTCACATCATGGGCAGGAGGGGTGACAATTAGCTTTGTATCTCATGAATATTCATAATAAATTTTTTTAAAAAGCATGGTAAGTGATTAACAGCTATTCTTTTCATTACGTATTTCTGAATAAATGAAAGAATAAATTAAAAATAAATAAATAAATAAATAAATGACAAGTAGCTTAATTTGACTGTAGCACGAAGCATAAGAAAGGAAGTCATAGGAGATACTTAAAATTTTGAATATCTACACTAAATGAATAAATAACAAGTATCATGAAATGAAGGGAGGAAGAAGGGTAATGTTACATGTGCTGAACTCGTTACATTTTATAAGGGAGGTCAATTGACCTGCTTGTTAATACTGATAAATTAAAAATAGAAATATAAATTTACTATTCAGAGCTAACAACAAAAAAAGATAAGAATGGAAAATGTAGCAAGTGGTATCCTCTGGAAAATAGGATTGAGGAAGACTTTCACCTTGTGTATACTTCTCTGTCATTTGGAATTTGAACTGATGACCCTACAATTTACCAGGCAAGTACCCTGTGTCACTTTTGCCAGCCACACCAACGTTTAGAGTTAGGCAAGGAAAGATAAACAGAATCCAAACAGATGGAAATAGAAGAGGCAGTTCATAGTGGCATTGGTAATAAAAGCCTAGAGGTTATTTAGAAAATGGTTATCAGTATGCAAATATGTTTCAGTCCATGTGCCACCCCAAATATTTGGTCATGATCCCTCTTGAGAAGGATCATAAGGCTGGAGTGCTCTGAGCAAAGAGCAATGTTTATCAGGGACCTGAAGTGATAAAGATGAGCCTAAGTTTAGTGAAATTAGTTGGCATGAACTCTACAATACCATCAAGCCCAGAGAGGGCCAGCCAGGTCAGCCCAGCAGGGCAAACCAAAATGGCAACATCCTGCACTCCTAATCCTCCTCCCTGGGATATGTCCAACCCTACAGGGTCAGAAACAAAACATACAAAACAGGGATGTGGACCAAGAGGAAGTGTGAGGCGTAATGGGGGAAGAGAGAAGTGGAATGCACCCACTTCTCTGGTGAAGGCTTTTTGCCTGCAAAAGGCCCACGTTGGGAGCAGAGGAGATGGTTCAACTTTAAATTAAATTCGACATTTTATTCCTCACTTAAAAATTCAACCCTAATCTTTTTTCTACGTCTGGTGTAGATGATGGATTGAGACTTGGTAACCAGTTATCAAAAACCTCATATTCCAATTCTGCATGTCGTCTTGCACCTTTTTTGAAACGTAATATCTATAGGATCTTATATTAATATTTAGGTTAAAACTTCTATTTTAACATCCTGTTACGTATGTGAGAGAATAGTGCACATCCACTTCAGAAGCTCTGAAGATATCAGTAAGAGTAGGGATGCTGGTTTAAGCCTTTGGTTGTATCAGGAAAATTTTATTTACTCATTTTTAAAGAGCGATTGGAAACAAATATGACAAAATCTTAATACTCTTGATTTTAGTTGTAGGTATATAAATGCTTCCAATATACCCTCTTATATTATCTTCTGGCCTATGTCCCTGGTTTACAACATTCTCTCCAGTATAACCCCTGTCCTCATTCTTGCTGACTTCAATATGGATGGAAGTAGTCCATCTACAAACTGACCTTTCAGTAGTTGCTTTGGATTGAGTGTTCCCTAAAAACTTGACCCTCACTGTGGCACTGTTAAGAGAATGGGAAGTCCTATTGTGGTAATTGAAAGGTGGGACCTTGAAGAGGTGGTTAGATTGTAGGACCATGCAGTATGAATGGATTAATAATGGTGGTCAGGGGCGTGGTTCTGAGAGCCTTAAAAGAAGAGTACATGGGAAACTATTTCTCTCTCTGCTTCACCATTTCTGCCATGTGAGACCCCTGGGTCACTGTCACCATTACCAACACCCTTACCAAATGTGTTCCCTGGACTTTGGACTTCCCAGCCTCCAAAACTATAAGCCTCCAAAACTGTAAATCTTGCTTTCTTACAAATTACCCAGTTCCAAGTATTTTGTTATAAGCAACAGAAACAGACTAATACATAGTTTTTTTTTCACTTTTTTTACTACATACAAACAAAAAGTTGCAAAAATAGTACAGTGAGTTCCCGTATGTTTATCACTTAGCCTACACTGACATTTTACATAAATATAGTATATTATCAAAACCAGGAAATTGACATTGGGACAATACAATTATCTACACTACAGATCTTATTTGGATTTCATGAGTTTTTGTATGCACTTATTTGGGGGGAAGGGGCATGCTTTTATGTATAATTCTACATTTTACCACATGTATGGATGCATACAACAACCACCACATTCAAGATCTGGAACTCTTTCTTTACCACAAAAGAACTCCCTTGGGCTACCCCTTATAGTCTCACTAACCCTATCCCCCTTCCCAAACTCCTGTCAACCATTAATCTGTTCTTCATCTCTATAATTTTGTCATTTCAAAAATTTTTATAAATGGAATCATATACCATCTAATCTTTTGAGTATGGCTTTGTTTACTCAGCATAATCTCCTCAAGATTCATCCAAGTTATTGTGTGAACACTGTTTTCTATTCTCTAAGATAAATACCAGGGCTGGATTGCTGGGAGGTATGGTAAGTGTATATTAAGATTTTTAAGAAAATGCAAAAGTGTTTTCCAGGGCAGCTGTACCATTTTACTAACCCACTGGCAATATATGAAAGATCCAGTTCTCCAAATCCTCACCAATATTTGAAACTATCACTATTTTTAATTTTTGCCATTCTAAGAGGTATATAATGGTATCGCATCTCGATTTCTTCTGAGTCCTCTCTCCTTGGCTTGTAAAGGTATCTTCTCCTCCCTGTGTCTTCACGTGTGTCTGGGTTCTAATCTCCTTTTCACCAGTTGTGTTTCATTAAGGCCAACCCTAATGGTCTCATTTTAACTTAATTACCTCTTTAAAATGCCATCTCAAGATGGCCAACTAGAAGGATACATCACTCGTCTCTCCCACAAAGACAGAGAATACATCTAATACGCAACAACACTTGATGATACACAAAGGTGATAAAGGAGAAGGGAGCAAGCTGGAACATATCAAAAGAGCAGAGGGGATGCTGGTGAGTGCAGAAACTCAGGATAGCCAAATGGAGTACGGAAAAAGTTCCTGGCCACCACCACCCCATCCCCAGCAGAGAGAAACAAGGACCTAGGAGTCTCTGCCTGCAGAAAAGGGACGAACAATCACAGCCCCTCAAGGGGAATTTGTGCTACCCCTGTGGCCATGCACCCAGTGGTGGGAAATACTTGTGGAGCCTTTCCAACTGAATGGACTCAAGGAGAGACACACAAAGAGACGCCCCCACCCCCCAGGTCCCAGGCCACTACAGCAATCGATCACAGTTGGGACTGGTCCCAACACCCAAAGGAATTATTTTGATTCAGCTCTGGCAGCGGTTCCACACCCCTGAGTCCCCATAATGGCATGAGGTTGCCTACACCATGTGGTATCCTGTGCCCTAGGAACAGGTGCTCCAGTGCAGCGAGGGTGCCACCCTCAGGACAGACGGAGTTGGCATTCACACTTTACAGAGCCAGAAAGCCACCCAATTATGGCCTCTATACCTGCCAGCAAACCCGCCTTATTTGGTGAAACGCCCTTGCAATTCTTAAAGCCACAAGGAGGTAGTGGAGGACTTATATGCCTCTCCTGGGCACAAACTCATGTCTGCAGCACCAATGAGCCCACTCCAGGCTGCCCACCCTAGCAGCCCTCCTGCTCAAGAGGAGGGCTCAAGAGTGTCCCAGTACCTCTTGGTGTCAGAGGGGCCTTACCACAACTGTAGTGGCCTTGCCCAGAGTGGTCACTCCAGCTGAATAGCTACAGAGGGCCTCAACATCCCTCCTGGGAGCAAAGGGTCCCACCCAAAACTGCTAACACCTCATCCAGAGTAGCCCACTTCAACAGCGGTGCTGCAGGGCAACTCAGTGCCCCTCCTGATGGTACAGAGCCCCACACATGAATCCAGTGACCTCACTCAATGTCACCTATTTCAACAGCAAAGCTACAGAGTTTCCCAGTGCCTACCCTGTGGGTACAGGGCTCTGTCCAGAGCCCCAGTGACACTATTGAGTCACCCACTCTAGCTGAGGGGCTGATGAGCACCTTGTTGTCCCTCTCAAAGCCTAAGGTCCTAATCCCAACCCCCAGAAACCCTACCCAGGGTCTTCCATTCAAGCCAAGGAGCTTCAGAACACCCCAATGCACTTATCAGGGTCATGGGATGCTAGCCAGAGTGCCAGTGAGCCCACCCAGGGCCACCCACTTTCACCAAGGAGTGATAGGGCACCCACATGCTTCTCCCAAGAGCTTGAGATCTCACCCATGACTTTGATGACCCAACCCAGTGTCACTCACTTCAGCAAGGAACTACTGAGTGCCCCTATGCATAGGCCATGGGGGCACTTACAGGCAGCTACAGTGTTGAATACAGTTGAAGTAACCACACAGACACTACACTACTGTGTCTATCTAGAATGAAAACCAAAACACCCTACCCAATGGTCAATAGAAAACACATCTATAGGAGGGAGTCTCTCTCTGCAAAAGCCACTCCAGAGTATTAAAAAAAGCAAGTACTCCACCAGATGCCCAGACATCAATGTAGAAATACTAGAAATACAAAACAAACAAACAAACAAAAAAAAACATGACACCCCCAAAGGAATACAATAATCCTCCAGTACAAGATCCCAAATAGCAGAAAACCTTTGAAAGGACTGAAAAGGAATTCCAAGCAACAATCTTAAAGAAACCCAATCAGATAAAATAAAATTCAGGTAGATGACCCAACAAAATGAAAAACACAATCCAGGATCTTAAGGAGGAATTTTACAAAAGGATAGATACCTTAAAAGGGAACATAGCAAAACTCTCGGAACTGATAAACACATTCAACAAAATAAGAAAATACATCCAAGAGTTTAAGCAACAGGCTAGAGCAAGCAGAAGAAAGAATTTCTGATCTTGAAGACAGCCTTTTTTGAAATAAGCCAGGTAGGCAGGCAGGCAGGTAGGCAGGAAAGAAAGAGGGAGGGAGGGAGGGAGGGAGGGAGGGAGGGAGGGAGGGAGGAAGGAAGGAAGGAAGGAAGGAAGGAAGGAAGGAAGGAAGGAAGGAAGGAAGGAAGGAAGGAAGGAAGGAAGAACAATTTTAAAAAATGAAGGAAACTGGAGGCCCAGGTGGCCCCCCTGTGGCCTCTGTTGCCCTGTGACCTGTAGATACTGGAAGACCTGCAGGGAGGATGCAGGGACATCCTGGAAGTTGTGAAATGGACTCAGTGGCCTTTGAGGATGTAGCTGTGAACTTCACCCAGAAGGAATGGGCTTTGCTGCATCCTTCCCAGAGAAATCTCTACATAGATGTGATATGAGACAGCTTCAGAAACCAGGCTTCTCTAACAAGGACTGCCAAGCTAGGGCCTCTAGAGCTCAGGGGAAGAGCAAGAGAGACCTATGGAGTTCATGAAAGCAGAAGAAGCTATGATGAGAGAAAGAAAGGCCAACTGTTTCAAGTCCTGACCATTTCAAGGCTGACCCTGGCGAGCACACAGAGGAACAGCTGGCAAAAGCCACTGCTGCACCCTTTGCATGAAATTGCTTTGAGGCTGCAGGGGAGAAGAGGATCTTAGTGGCATTCAAGCCAGCGAGACTGCTAACAGGGTTCTCATGGACCCACATATGAGTGAGGGGCCAAAGACAACTGAAAAAAGGAGCCACTCAGAGGCTAGTGAATCATCACAAGGAACTGCTGCATGGCCCATCCCATTGGAAATGTTGGGAATATGGGTTGTTGTGGGGGAGACAGGCCCACTGGGGGAATATTGGGGCAATGCATGGACAGCTGATTTGCCCTCCAATCAGCACAAACTCACTCATTGGAGACTGGTCAGGAATACAGAACTATAGGGGGTGCAGTTTGCTGAAAAGACACAGGTCCAGACCAGAGTTTCCACACAACCAGGATGTACTGGGCCTCACAAGACCCAGAAGTGCTTACAAGGTCAACAATTAAAACCTGAGATGCACAAAAAGCCTTACCCAGAGAATCAGCAGCAAAGCAGCAATTTATCTCACACAGGGCTTAAGTGCTGGTTCCCATGGGAAGTTCCTTCATTTTAGAAGTAAGCAAAGGACAACAAATTAGTTCTGGTGCAGAGTTTAAGTGGGGGGAATAGTGAATAATCCAACACAGAACAGGAAGAGAAAACAAAAAGCCACAGATCAGAGTCAAAGTTCTGATATTAGCCAGTAAAGGCCTAACATCACCAAAGAACACCTATAAAAACTAAAAGGACTCAAAGCCCCCAAGGCTCCCAACATGAGTTGGGGGGAGGGCGGAGGGCCTCAGCCATGAACCCAGCATCCACATCCAGCCCAGTGATGACCAACAAGCCACAGCTCTAAGCACCCTGGGGTCTTGAGCTGGGGCCGTGGGGAGCTGAGGGCCTCAGCCATGCCTCCCCAACATCCACATCCAGCCCAGCCATGACTGAACTGCTGCTGGAAGCCCCTTGGGCTCCTCAGCCAGAATAAGAGGAGTGCTATGAGCCTCAACCATAACCCCCCCCCTTCTTCCACCTCATACCCTTTCCCCTCTCACCCTCTCTCCCAACTGCTCTGCAACAACATCTTTAAATATAAAAAAATAACAATAATAAAAAACAAATAATTTGTTTTGAAAAATGAAGGAAACCTACAAGAGCTATCAGACAACTGTAAGCATAAAAACATTCTAATTATGGGTGTTCTAGAAGGGAAGGAGAAAGCAAAAGGCATTGAAAAGCTATTCAATGAAATAATAGCAGAAAACTTCCCAGGTATTGCTAGAGATATGGATCCAAAGACTCAAAATTCCCCAAAAAGATTCAATCCAAAAGGCCCTCTCTGAAATATATTGTAGTCAAACTGTCAAAAGTCAAATACGAAGAGAGAATCCTAAAAACAGCAAGAGAAAAGCATCAAGTCACCTCTAAGGGAAACCCCATCAGACAAACAGCAGATTTCTCAACACAAATGTTACAGGCCAGGAGAGAATCAGATGATATATTCAAAATACTAAAAGAAAAAAACTACCAGTCAAGAATACTATACCCAGCAAAACTATTCTTCATAAATGAATGGGAAATAGTGCATTTCCCAGATGAGCAAGAACTGTAGGAGTTTATCAATGCACAAACAGCTCTACATGAAATCATCAAGGGGAGCCCAGCAGCAGCAACAGTGGCAGACCTGTGTGGCTAGAGGTGGCCCTGCTACCCCCCTTGGACCTGGAAAGGAGTGGCAGACCAGGCCCACCCCATGCCCTAACCCAAGCCACACCAAGGTAAGCCCAGCCGCAGCTGTGGCAGACCTGTGTGGATAGAGGCAGCCCTGCTGCCCCTCCTTGGACCCAGAGGGGAGTGCCAGTCCAGCCCTGCCCCATGCCCCAACTCACACTGTGCCATGCTGAAGTGAGCCCAGCAGCAGCAGCAGTGAACCCACGTGGCTAGAGGCAGCCTCACTCCCCTCCTTGGACACAGAGGGGAGCACCAACCAAGCCCCTCCCCATGCCCAAACCCACACCATGCCGAGGTGAGCCCAGCAGCAGTGGCAGATCCATGTGGCTAGAGGTGGCCCTGCCCCCTTCCTTAGATCTGGAGGGGAGTGCCAGCCCACAGGGTCTGACCCACCAAGGTGTGCCCAGCAGAACCATGTGGCACTAGGGGCTCATTCTATGACAACAGATTCTGGGAAAGGACCCAAGGTGATTTAACACAACCACCACCACACCTACTGTCAAGCAAAGAAAATTCACCACCACAGTAGCAACCAGGGCCACTCCAAAGCCAGCCTCAGTGTAATAGAAGAAGAAAACCCTCTACCAAATGACCAAACATCAATGAAAAAATAGTAGAAGTACAAGCAAACAAGAAGAAACGACACCACCAAAAGAATAGAGTAGTCCTCCAAAGTCAGACTCCATGGAAGAGGGAATCCTTGAAATGTCTGGAAAAGAATTTCAAGCAATGATCTTAAGAAACTTGAAGAAATAAAGGAAGAATCAATTAGAGAACACAATGAAACAAGAAAAAATATCCAGAATATGCAGGAGGAAATCTACAAAGAGATTAATACCTTAAAAAAGAGCATAGCAGAACTTCTAGAAATGAAAGATTCACTCAATGAAAAAAAAATTACTGAGAGCTTGAGCAGCAGGGTAGAGCAAGCAGAAAAAATAATTTCAGAGCTTGAAGATGGTCTTTTTGAAATAACTCAGGCAGACAAAAAAAGGAAAAAAGAATTTAAAATAATGAAGAAAATCTAAGAGAGAGAGCAGACAACCTCAAGCGCTCTAACATCCAAATCGTGTGCATTCCTGAAGGGGAGGAGAAAAGAAAAGGTATTGAAAACCTACTCAAGGAAATAGTAACAGAAAACTTCCCAGGTGTAGGGCGAGATACAGACCTTCAGATCCAGGAAGCCCAAAGGTCCCAAACAGATTCAACCCAAAAAGATCCTCCCCAAGACATATTATAGTTAAATACACAAAGCTCAAAGACAAAGAAAGAATTCTACAAGCAGCAAGAGAAAAGCGTCAGGTCACTTACACGGGAGCCCCCATCAAACTAACAGCAGACTTGTCAACCAAAACACTACAGGCCAGAAGAAAGTGAAATGATATATTCAAAATACTAAAGGAAAAAACCTGCCAGCCAAGAGTTCTTTACCCAGCAAGGCTCTCCTTCAGAAATGAGGGAGAAATAGTGTATTTCACAAAGTTGTGGGAGTTCACCACCAATGACCAGCCCTGCAAGAAATTCTCAAGGGAGTCCTTCATCTGGAATCTGAATAATGGAGACACCATCACAAATACACAAGAAAGAGCAAAACCCACAGTTAAAACAAAAATGCCAGCAAGAAAGAGAAAGAAGCTAAATCATCCCACCTTAAATCCCCAACTAACATTGAAGAAGAGAAAAAAAAGGGAAATAATGATCAAAAGACATTTAAACCACCTAAATAGCAATTAAATGACAGGAATTAAACAATACCTCTCAATAACTACTCTAAATGTGAATGGACTAAACTCCCCATTCAAAAGACACAGACTAACTGACTGGATTAAAAAGCTAGACCCAAGTACATGCTGTCTCCAAGAGACCCACCTCACCTGTGAAGACACACATAGACTAAAAGTGGAGGGATGGAAAAAGATATACCATGCAAGTGGAAACCAAAAACAAGCAGGAGTAGCTATTCTTATATCAAACAAAATAGACTTTAAACCAAAAAACATAAAAAGTGTTTCTGATCTGTGGGGTTTTTTGTCTTTTTTTCAGTTCTGTGTTGGATTATTCACTATTCCCAGCACTGAAACTCTGCTCTAGAATTAACTAACTGTCCTTTGCTTAAGCCTAAAATGGGGGAACTTCCTCTGGGGACCAGTGTTTGAGCCCTGTGGTTGAGCTAAATTGCTGCTTTGCTGCTGATTCTCTGGGGAAGGCTTTTTGTGCCACTCAGCTTTTAATTGTCCACCTTGTAAGCATTTCCGGATCTTGTGAGGTCCGATATACCTGGATTGTGTGGAAACTCTGGTCTGAGCCTGTGTCTTTTCAGCAAACTGCACCCCCTGCAGTTCTATAGTCCTGACCAATCTACACTGAGTGGGCCTGTGCTGATTGGAGAATAGATCAGCTGTCCATGCTGTACGCCAATATTCCCCTGGTGGGCCCATCTCCCTGACCACCCTCACTCCAAACACTTCCCATTATATGGGCCAAGCGCCAGTCCCTTGCAATGACTCTCCAGCCTCTGAGTGGCTCCTTTTTTCAGTTGTCTATGGCCCCTCACTCCCATGTGGGTCCATGGGAACTCTATTAGTGGTCTTGCTGGCCTGGGGGCCACCAAGGCCCTCTTCTCCACTGCACTCTCCAAGCAACTTCATATGAAGGGTACAGCTGAGACTTCTGCCAGCTCTTGCTCTGTGTGCTCACCAGGGGCAGCTTTGAAATGGCTGGGGCTCAGAATGGTCAGAGCTGTCCTTTCTCTCATTGTGGCTTCTCCTGCCTTCATGAACTCCATAGGTCTCTACTTCTCTTCCTTTGAGCTCTAGAGGCCCCAGCTTGGCAGTTCATTGCCATTTATTAGTTGTAAATTGGATGATTGAGGGAGAGGGTGATACTTGGTACCATCTATTCTGCCATCTTGATTGGAAGTCTGTGTACAGATTTTTAAGTGAACGCAGTTTTCCACTATCCTGGATAAATACCAGGGGTGGATTTCTGGGTTGTACAGTAAGTGTATGTTTAACTGTTTAAATAAATGCAAAAGAGTTTATCAGAATGACTGTACTATTTTACTTTCCCACCAGCAATGTATGAATGATCCAGTTTCTCTGAATTCTCACCAACACTTGAAACTATCAGTATGTCTTATTTTAGCCATTCTAAGAGGTGTGTAGTTATATCTCATCATAGTATCTATTTGTATTTCTCTAATGGCTAGCAATGTTGAAAATCTTTTCATGTATTTACATTCATAAACAGATGCTCCTCAATTTATGATGCGATTATGTCCCAATAAACCCACTGTAAGTAGAAAATATTATAAGGCACAAATGCATTTAATACACCTACTGAACATTATAATTTAGCCTAGCCTATCTTGAAAATACTCAGAACACTTACATTAGCCTACAGTTGGGCAAAATCATCTAACAAAAAGCCTATTTAATAATAATGTGTTAAATATCTCATGTCATTTACTGAATACTGTACCGAAAATGAAAGATAGAATGGTTGTATGGGTACTCGCCAATAACACACAGCTGAAAGCACCATCATAAAGTCAAAAGACCCTAAGTGGAATCATCCTAAGTTGGGGATCATCTGTTTCTTCTTTGATGAGCACCTGTTCATGTCTTTTGCTCTGGTAGAGTCTGATTCTTCACTCACTCCACGCCTGTTCCTACGAAACTGAGTGTGGCTGGAGAACAACACACAACCATGCCCAGTGGTTTCACCTTAAATTTATGACCACAAACCTTAGCTCTACTGAGAATAATGTAACTTTTACATAGTTACCCTCACTCTCCAGGGGAAACGCTTCATGTCATTTCATCTTTCCTGAAACCACCTTCTCATTCTCTTATCACTCTCTGGTGATGCTCTGCTGAGTTCTCCATCTCCATACAGCGGGCCTACAAACCAACCTGCCTCGGAGCTGTTTCTCTGCTTTCCTTCCATACGAGGGAATGGGCTCTGCATGCTCCTATCCTAAACTATCCTTTCCACTGTGTGCTGGACCCTCCCCTCTGCTACACATCAACACTTTATATATTTACCACCTCTTTCTCCTGCTTCTTCACAATTCCCTTCTCTATTTAAATTGTCCCAGTACCTACAAACTTTCTATCCTATCTCCTGGCTTGAAACACCATCAAGTTCACATTCCCTTCCACCAGCAGTCTCATTTATCTCCTTTCCTTTCAAGAAAATCTCTTTAAAAGAGTTTTCTGGGCCGGCCCCGTGGCGCACTCGGGAGAGTGCAGCGCTTGGGAGCACAGCAGCGCTCCCGCCGCGGGTTCAGATCCTATATAGGAATGGCCGGTGTGCTCACTGGCTGAGCACGGTGTGGATGACACCACACCAAGGGTTGCAATCCCCTTAGCGGTCACAAAAAGACAAAAAAAAAAAAGTTTTCTATACTCTTTATCTTCATTTCCTCACCTCTGATTTTCTCTCTTTCTCTGGATGGATGGATGGAATTAGGCTTATTGAAGTGATCTTTTTTTCCCTGTGATCATGGGGAAAAGATGTTTTTAAATCTCTATTGACCTCTCTTAGCTAGATTATTATATTTATTTTTCTTGGGTTGAAATTTATTTTTGAGGTGACTAAGAGGATGGAGTAGAAAATCCCTGGAATCTCTCTCCCTCATGAGAAATCAGTTAGAAATGTTAAAGCACAATATTGTCATCCCATAGTCACCAGAACAGAAAACCAAAAATAGATCTATCTTACAACACAGCTATTCCACTTCTATGTATATACCCAAAGGAAATCAAATCAATATATCAAAAAGACACCTGCACTCCCATGTGCATCGCAACACTATTCACGACAGCCAAGAGATGGAATCAACCTAAATGCCCAACAACAGATGAATGGATCAAAAAACTGTGATACATAAACACAATGGAATACTATTCAGCTATAAAAAATTACATCCTATCATTTGCAGCAACATGATTGGAACTGGAGACCATCATGCTGAGTGAAGTAAGACAGACACATAAAGACAAATACCACATGATCTCACTCATATATGAAATCTAAAAAATTTGTTAAGAAAATAAGTGGTTCTCATAGAAGTGGAGAGTAAAATAATGGTTACCAGAGGTTGGAAAGAGAAGGAAGATGGGGTCAGGGAAAGAAATAGATTAACAAGTACAAAGTATAGGAAGAATATCTGGTTTTCTAGGCTGCCTATAGCTAATAATATGATATTGTACATTTCTAAATAGCTACAAAAAAGGATCTTGAATGTAATCATCACAAAGAAGAGATAAACGTTTAGGTTATGAATATGCTTTCTACCCTAAGTGAACAATTGTACAATATATGCATATATTGAAATAACACACTTGTTATTTCAATTGTATGTACCCCCAAAATACATACAATTAAAAATAAATAAAAATTAAAAATTAAAAATTATTTTTGAAACAGTAATACAGTCACAGGTTTCAAAGAAAATTCTTTAAATACATACATTGAGAATTGTCACTCCTATTCCAGGTCCTCAGGCATACATGTCTTCTCCTCAAGGAGAAATACATTGAAGAGAATATTTTTCTAATATTTGCAATAGTGTCTAATTCAAATAGCACTTTAAAAAAATGACAACTAGCTTAATTTGTGTGTAACATGAGGCACAAGAAGGGAAGTCACAGGAGATAACACTTAAAATACTGCATAAGTATCCCAAATAAAAATAAATAACAATTGGATCAACTGACTTCTTATAAAATGTGAAGAGTTCAACACATAACTTATCCTTCCTCCTCCCTTCACTTCATTAAATTTAGTTCCATCCATGTTGCTGAAAATGATAGGATATAATTTTTTATAGCTGAATAGTATTCCATTGTGTTTATGTATCACAGATTTTTGATCCATTCATCCACTGTCGGGCATTTAGGTTGACTCCGTCTCCTGGAATCATCTCTTCTTAAATTTATGAAGTGAAGGGAGGAAGAAGGATAAGTTATGTGTGTTAAACTCTTTACATTTTATAAGAAAATTCAATTGATCCACTTGTTAATACTGACAAATTAACATAAACATATGTTTCCTATTCAGAGATGATGATAATAAGAGATAAGAATAGAAATTATAGCAAGTGGTGGCCTCTGGGGAATTGGATTCAGGGAGACTTTCGTCCTGTATACACTTCACAATCATTTGAAAATAAAGTATACAAGTGAATACATTACTCCTATGATTTAAAAAAATACAGAAAAAAATGGGGTCAGGCTATGGAGAGCCATGAATGATCCCATGTTATACTTTATTCCTTGGTTGTAACACCCCACAATGCAATCGGACATTAATGACAGTGATACCTTGGCTCATAGTTGGCAATTAAAGGTCCAGACAACAATTATTTACAGGGAGGTGGACAAGATTGGGTGTGACAGGACAGGCTGATATGTGTGTGGAAATGGGGCAGATGTCTCAGACAAGTCTGGTCTCTGATTATCCTGCAGTCCTGGTACAGAAAATCATAGCGCTGTCCAGAATCTTGTTAAGCCTCACTTGATTACCAGCTTTCACTCCAGCTCCTGTAGGATGGAAGAGTACTTAACCATAAAAAACAATGAAATTCTGCCTCTTGCAACAATGTGGATAAGCTTGGAGAAAATTATGTTAAGCGAAATAAGCCAGGCACAGAAAGAGAAATGTCTCACATCCTCATTCATAAGTGGGAGCTAAAATAAATAAATAAATAAGAAAGAAAGAAAGATACAGCAATCACAATAATACGCTGAAATTTCAAAAGCAGAGAAACAGAATGTGGTTACTAGATGTGGGAAAGGGGGAAAGGACAGTTAGCTAGAAATTGGTAAAGGCTCAAGAAGAATGATTCTGTTCTGTAATAATGAATATACTAATCATCCTGATTTGATCATCACATATTATACACAGGGATTGAAATTCAACTCTGTACCCCACAAATATGTATAATCAATTATGTTTCACTTTTTAAAAAATGAAATAGCTTCTAATTCAAATGAAATTTTTAAAAATGACAAGTGACTTAATTTGGTTATAGGATAAGGCATAAGAAGGGAAGTCATAGAATTTTAGTATCCACACCAAACAAAAATAAGTAGCAAATTTTATGAAGAGGAAGAAGGAAGAAGGATATGCTATGTGTTTTGAATCCTCTACATTTTATGAGGAAAGTCAATTTATGATTTTCCACTAAGAATAAAGTAAAAATATATATGTTTACTATTCAGAGCTAATAATAATAAAAGAAATAAGAATAGGCAGTATAAAAAGTGGTGGCTTCTGGAGAATAGCATTCCGGGAGACTTCCGTCTTGTACACACTTCTCTGTCATTTGGAATGAAAGTATACACATGAATCAACTAGTACTACAAGTTTTTTAAAAACATGAAAGAAAAAAAATGGAGTCAGAGCTGGAGAGTCTTGAATGACCCTATGATATACTTTATTGTTTAGTTAGAGATGCAGTCTCACATTGCAATTTCATGATGCAATCTCACATTGCTTGATATTCTTACGTAGGCTCATAGTTCACAATTAAAGGTCCAGAACAGCAATTACTTACAGGAAGGTGGACAAGACTGGGTGTGATCAGATAGGCTGATATGTATGTGGAAAGGGGGCAGAGGCTGATAAACACCTTGGTGAGAGATTGTGTCTCACAGGGCTCTGGTCTCTTGTTTGCCCACAGTCCATGTACAGGAAATCACAGGGCTGTCCAGAATCTTGATAATCTTTACTTGGTCACCAGCTTTTAATTTCACTCCAGCTCCTGTAGACACCTCCTGATTCAGAGGACAGAGAAGGGTCTTCTGGAATCAGTCAATCCCAGGAAGGCTCTCCCCCTTGAGCACAGAGCAGCTCTCCACCTCTACACAGAAGAACAGAGGAAAGGCAGGACAATATGACAAGAAACTGTCTGATTTCCTGTTATGGCATTTGCTCAAAGTTTATATCTCTGTGTTTCCATATTGGGGTGCTACATGCAGGGGTCATGGAGCTACCTTCAGGAAAAGGCAGGAGACATGAAGCTTCCTTCTGGAAATGGTGCTGACAGCCCTGTGGGAGGTCCAAATGGGGTCAAACAGACTTTTCTCCCTTCTGATCCATCTTCCCATCTTCTCCCCTTTATTCCAAGGATTCAATCTGCTGTCATGGTGAGAATGCTGGATCTCATATTTATGTAAGGAGCAAGGTGACATGCAGGCATTGTAACCAGAGCTAAATTGCTGTAAACCCAGGTTTCGTTGTTTTACTTGCTTTTCAAAGTTACTCTTTTCATATCTAAGATCCCAGGGAAAAAAAGACAGTCCAAACTGGAATAATTGAGGTGTATTTCTTGAGGGGACTATTTACAAAGATGGGCAGGGTTAAGAGAAAGTGAAAATGCATGGTGAAGCAGCCTAAGGCCAGCAATAGTGAAGCACTGTTACACTTCCCTCTGTGTAACCTAGATGAAAAAAAGAAAGAATCACTCAAAGCTCCATGAATGAGGCCTGGAGGGACTGTAGCCCATCAGGGGAGCAGCAGCCCCGATTCAAAATCAGCCTTTCTTTTTATTGACAAGACAAGGAAGTTTCACAAGAAAAATCATTTGATTCAATCATCAAGAAGGACATAAAAACAGGCAGTGTTACAGAAATAAATTATGGCTAAGTATAGCTTTAAACAACTGAAACTAGTAACAGCAGTAAAATTAACAACGTGACATTCCAGAATGCAATTCGTAAAAAGCTAAGTCGACCCACCAAACAAACAGCTTGTCCTTAGCAAACATGTTCTTTTCCACATACTTCCCTACAGCAATTTCCTTAGTATATTTAAACAGCATTCAAGCAGTTTCCTTAGCATATCTTAAGAACAATCAGTAGGTTAGATAGTCAATAGACCTTCAAGCCAGAATCAAACCAGTGACCTAAAATAGTCAAAGTACACAATCCCATCCCTAAACAGTGTTTAGAATTGATTAGATGACTTTTGCCAAACTTATCTGTGGACTATTGTCCCCTACTCAAGGGCTACAGCCCCATGCATGCATTTACCTAAAAATCCTATTCTAAGATCAAAGGAGAATCAAGATTTCTAACCCCTCAACAAAGCACTATTTCCTCCACCAGGCTTAAAGGAACAAGAAAAAGAGCAGTTACCAGAGAGAACGTAGCCATATCTATAGCAGTAAGGAGAGGAAGACCAGGCAGGTGGAGAAGCACTGCCATTGCCAACACATGACCTCACAGGCAGACAGCCAGGAAATGAAAAAATCTAAAACACTTTCCTCCTGCCCTTCAGTCTCCAGGTGTTGGCTCAATTGAACCAGATACCAGAAGAAAAACGACCCATCTGATGAGGTACATAGAAGTCACCCTTTTGCGATGCCAGGTAGGGTAGAGAAGAGTAGAAAGAAGAAAATCTTCATGGCAAATGGAGACTATAATTGACATTTCCTTACATCCTTGTACTCCCCAGGGTTTTCTCTGTCTAAATGTCATTGAATCATTTTTCATCCCATCTCCATTGAGGTTTCTTTTGGGTGTTTTGTTTTGTTTTGTTTTTGTTTGCACCTTCTTTGTCTAATGTCTTTTTATGGAGCAATCACACATATTCATCAAAAATGCCTTAAATATGGAATATAATTTTTAAAAATATATTCCTTTTAAAGATAGCATAAGTTTGACTGCTCTAATAAAGACCCATTATACTAATGACTTAAATAAGAACGTTTATTCGACCTAGGCTGGAGACTCCAAGGCGTCAGCCACCACGACTGCTTCCAAATTGTTCCTTACAAGAATTTCTCCCACCCTCATGGTGCTACATGGATCCCAGATGTATCAGCATTCCAGGCGGATGGAGAGGAAGAAGGAAAGGGGAGACTATTCTCCTTCCATTATTCCCATGACCCAGGACTTTGTTACATCACTTCTGCTCACCTCCCACTGGCCAGCTCCTAGGGACATGGTGTCATTCAACATCAATGAAAAGTGGGATTGGGGTTCCTTTCTGTTTTAAAACTCTGAGAATTATTGTATTAGAGAAAAAGAAAATGGAGATTGGGGGAAACTATTAGTATCTATAATCCCTGGTTGTCTCTCATGTACCGTGCTCACATGAAGATTTTTCAAGAGCTCCTCAGAATCAATGAATATTGGGGCACAGAACAACAGAAAAGCTTTCAGATGGGGTTCCAGGAGACCAGGGGCTGGTATTAGACATGCTCTTCATGGTGTGACTCAGAAAATCCCTCTGTTTCTTCAAGCCTCAGTTTCTTCCTGTGTTAAAAGAGGATGTTAGATGGTCTTTGAGGAACAATGATAAATGTTGGGAATACAGTAGTGAACAAAACAAGCATGACTTAGTCATTATGGAGTTTCAGGTTTGAGGAGGAAGACAAATGCATCACACTCTAATCTTAGATGTACAAACTTTTAAGTGTCCTGAGTGGGATAACAGGGTTCCTGGTTTTCATCTTCTGGCCAATCAGGGCTGCGGGAGCTTGTCTCTCTAAGACAGCCCATGATGGATGCACTCAGTGCTTGATGATTCAGGGTACACCCATGGGAGGACCCTCCCTGCCCCCCTCTCCACTTGGAGGCCTCCACTCGTGTGAGTTCTCTGGATTCCAGATCAAAAGCTGCCATTGTGGGGCAAGATAGGCCTCCTTGAGTCTGCTATCTGTACCTAACAGGCTTCCACTTACCACTTTTTTTCCCCCTATTTGATTGGCTTCTATTCCTCTCTGTTTCTGGAGTTTCCTTATGCAACATTTTTTAATCCACAATTTTGACTGCCAGCTTAGATTTGACTTGGGAATTACTCCTCTGCTTTTGTCCCATCTATGCATAATCAACACACAGTAGTGGTGGGTCTGCAGGGCTGGTCAAAAGAGCAGACCTGAGGCATCTCTGCTGGGTTCAATCCACACTGTGTAAGACCAGAGACAAATCATTCATAATTTTTGTGCTCTAACTTCATCCTCCCTAAAATGGGAATTATATTAATTCTTACCTCATGGGCTCTGGAGAGGATTAAAAGAGATAATAACTAATAAACTCTCAATCAGCTGCTTCATTCACCAGGATGTGGGCTCATCCACTCTGCCCAGTTGAAATTTGCATGAGCCTCTCTCCTTACATTCCAAGCCCTGAACTTTTCTACTTTATCTCAAAGACTCCTCCCACACAAAAACTTTCATGAGCAAGGGAAACTTTAATAAAGATCTCCTGGAGAGAGAATGAACTAGGTTTATACTGTACACAACACAGCACACCACTTAGTAATCCTCCATAGATAGTCACACACTTCAAATACCTCTTTCCGCAGCACTCAGAACTCACCCTCACTTGCTCCTTCTTCCTCTATATTGCTGATCAATCCAGCTCAGACCCAAATCCTACTCCCACACTGTGTACCAAAATACTTCTAGGTGCTCAGCAAAACCATGTGGAGTCCTCGCTTCAAAGATACATTAGTGGTCAACTTAAGTTATTAGGTCACATATAAGTAATTCTTGTAAACACAGAACTTTTCACAAAAAGAACTATAATAGATCAAATTTTCTTCATCTCATTATACATGTGTGTTCTGCTGCTTATAACTGTTTTTTCACTTTTATTTTTCCTTTTAACCTAAATCTTCCACTGCCATCAGGCTCCTCTCTCACTTATTCATTCATTGAGTAAGTCTTAGTGTGCTGAACAGAAAGACCACAGTGTGCTGCACCAGAGCTGGGCGCTGCAGACATGAAACGTGCCCCTGTCTTCAATGGCTGACACACAGCCACGTTTAGCCCTACGGGACCAGTCATCTTCACACCTGTCCTAACAAGAGGTCACATGTATCTCATGACTCCAAAGCATGGTCTTCTTTCTCCTCCACAGATAGGCCACTCTTTGTCATGAGTGTGGCCAGGGATCACCTTTGTGTCTCTCTGAATTCTTGAACGTGAGAGAAAACTTCTGACCCAGGACAGAGTAATGCTTCAGTAAATAGTCTTCTCCTGGTCTCCCAGGTACTATCCCAGACTTTTCTCTTTCTTCTTCAAGAAATTCTCGGGATTCAAACCAGATTCGAATGACATAGCTTCCGGATAGGGAATTGGGGGAGGAGGGAGGACAGGGCATGATTGGACTACAGACTATTCCCATGTCAGTAGAGGACGTGTGTTATAGCAGAGAGAGGCCAGTCTTTCAAGTCAGCAAAAACCGGGTGTGAATCCAGGTTCCTGGGCTCCCCAGCCTTTGATAAATTACTTAATCTCTGCAAGCTTGTGTTTCCTTCCCTATTAGATAGGGATAGTAATTCCCACATAGGCAGCTAGTCCTGAGAATCAGCAATTATACAGTAGGCCTTCAACTCTTCTCTGTGTTCCTGGGGGCACTAGTGGAGGATTTCTGAGCATGGAACCAACCATCACAGACTGGGGAATGCAACTGACACCAATGAATGGAGGTGACCGGGTTCTTCCTCAAACTTTCAGCATGGAGACCTTGACCCCGATCTTGCTGATCTTCATCAGTGCCCTGGTTGGGCTGGCAGGAAATATGGTGGAGCTCTGGCTCCTGGGCTTCCACATGCACAGGAACACCTTCTCTGTCTATGTCCTCAGCCTGGCCGGAGCTGACTTCCTCTTCCTCTGCAACAACATTGTGCATTTCATGCTACTCCTCATCATCTCCTTCCATCCATCTCCATCTTCATCCCTAGAGTCTTATTCATGTTGACGATCACTCTCTATATCACAGGCATGAGCATCCTCACCACCATTAGCACAGAGCTTTGCCTTTCCATCCTGTGGCCATCTGGTACCACTGCTGCCACCTGAGACATAAGTCAGCTGTCATGTGTGCCCTACTCTGGGCTCTGTCCCTGCTGCTGAGCATCCAGAGCACATACAATTGTAACTTCCTATTTAGGATTGATGAGTATCTTTGGTGTCAGACGCTTGATTAAATCCCAGCCTCGTAGCTGATTTTTTTTATTTGTGTTTCTCTCTGGGTCCAATCTAGTCCTGCTGGTCAGGATCCTTTGCGGCTCCTGGCATATGCCACTGACCAGGCTGTATGTGACCATCCTGCTCACAGTGCTGGTCTTCCACCTCGTGGCCTGCCCTTAGGCACCCACTGGTCAGAATTATTATAAGAATTCACATTATCTTAACTGGACATGGGCAATCCTGTCTAGTACTAACAGCAGTGCCAACCCCATCATTTATTTCTTTGTTGACTCTCTTAGGCAGCAGCAGCCCCTCAAGTTTGTCCTCCAGAAGGCATTAGAGGACATACCTGAGGTGGGGAAAAGTGGACGAAGCCTTCCTCAGGAAACTACAGAGATTTCAGGAGGCCCTTTCATGTAGATTCAGATGAGTAGTACTTCTAGAGGATTGCATACATGACTGAATAAGGTCAAACCTCTATGTATGGATAGATATCGATATAGATCTAGAATATTTTACGTTAGCCAGACTGTGAGTTCCAGTGAATCATCCCTGTAAATCTGTTTTCTATTTGTCTCATGCTGGAGCTTGAAGTCTGCAGAGCCAGCTAGAACCCAGGAGTATGAGCTAAAACCCATGAGAACTGACTAGAACCCATGTCAGTCTCTCGTAGTGCCTGCAAGTTTGAGGATACGGAAGTTCTGCAAGAGAAGTTGGCTCCCTTCATTGTGGAGCTAAACACACATTGGGCTCAAGGGTCAGAGAAGCTGCAGAGGTGTCCAAGGGAAGGTGGAGCAGCTACAGGCTCAGCAGCCGGCTCATGAGTCAAGCCAACAGAAAGTAACAACATGCAAGAGCATCATACTACCCCTGCACCAAACTTCCATGCGTTAAAAACAATATGGCACTACTTTGTTTCCAGTCACCAAATCTGGTACCAAATCTCTTGATACCACCCACCCTAACCAGAAACTTAAAGAGAAGGGAATTCTGGGAAATATAGCTCAGCCTAGACAAGCTGACACTTTCAAACCATCACAGTCTACCCCATGTCAACCTGGTGCCCATTCACACCTCTTAAACCATACTTAATTCCAAAGAAAGACAATAGCAAAGTCAAGCCCTTTCCTAACATGATATAACTATCCAACACACACCCCAAAGCATGCAACATTTCCCCAAAAAAGTATACATCTTTTCATGTGCTTATTGGCCACTTATATATCTTTTTTTGAAGTGCCTGTTCAAGTCTTCCGTCCATTTTTATTGGATTGTCTATATTGATTTGCTGAACTTCTTTATATACTCTAAATAAAAATCCTTTGTCACATTTATGTAAAGTAAATATTTTTTCCCCAGTCTGGGACTTGCCTATTCATTTGTAAAGTATCTTTTGATGAGCATAAGTTTTTATTTTTCATGAAATTTGATTTATCAATTCTTTTCTCTTATGGTTAGCACTTTATGTATTCTAGGATATCTTCGCCTACTTCCAAGAAAGCAAAGGTATTCTCCAATGTTTTCTTCTAACAATGTTTTAATTTTCGCTTTTACATTTAGATGTATGACTCATTTCATATTAATTTTTGTACAGTTTTTGGCGTAGGCATCAAGGTTCATTTTTTTCCCATATAGTTATCCAGTTGTTCCAGCACTACTTGTTGAATAGATATTCTTTTCCTTCATTGAGTCATTTAACTCCTCTGTCAAAAACTATCCTTATAAGTGTGGCACTATTTCCAGACATTCTAATCTGCTTTATTAGTCTATTCCAGGAGTCAACAAACTACAGCCTGGGAACCAAATCTAGTACACTGCCAGTTCTTGCAAATAACTTTTTATTGGAACATAGCCAAGCCCATTCATTTATATGTTGTCTATGGCTGTTTTCACAAGAAAACAACAAAGCAGAGTAGTTGTGACAAATACCATATGACTGCAAAGACTAAAATATTTACTATCTTGCTCTTTGCAAAAATAGTCTGATCCCTGGTCTATTCTTACACCAGCACCCACTGTTCTGATGACTGCAGCTTTGTGCTAATTCTTAAAATCAGGTAGTGTGTGTCCTCTAACTTTTTTTTTTTCTTTTTCAAGATTATTTTAGCTTCCTAGGTCTTTTGCAGTTGCCTGTAAATTTTAGAATACAATTCTCAATTGCTACAAAAAAGTCTGATGAAATTTTTGTCATTATAAAATATTTCTTTTTTCTCTATAATGTATCTGATATTATTATTGCTGTTCCAGCTTTCTTTAATTTAGTATTTTCATGTTTCATCTTTTTCTACCATTTTTCCTTTAAACTATTTGAAGCGTTTATCTTGTAAATACAATAGAATTGGGCCTTGTTTTATGTTTAGTCTAACAATCTTTTACTTTTAACTGCATTGTTTGGTTCATTTACATGTAATTTAATTATCATGTTAAGTATGCCATTTTGTTTTTTGTTTTCTGTATGTCCTATCTGTTCTCTTAACTTTAATCCTTCTTTCTTTTTTCTTATGAATTAGCCGTGTATTTTACTACATCTTTCCTCCTACATTCGCTTTTTAGTTACACATTTTTTTTTTAAATTTTATTTTATCGATATACATTGTGGTTGATTATTGTTGCCCCTTACCAAAACCTCCCTCACTCCTCCCTCTCCTCCCTCCCCCCTAACAATGTCCTTTCTGTTTGCTTGTCGTATCAACTTCAAGTAATTGTGGTTGTTATATCTTCTTCCCCTGCCCCCGGGTTTTGTTTTGTGTGTGTGTGTGTGTGTGTGTGTGTGTGTGTGTGTGTGTGTGTGTGTGTGTGTGTGTGTGTGTGAATTTATATATTAATTTTTAGCTCCCACCAATAAGTGAGAACATGTGGTATTTCTCTTTCTGTGCCTGACTTGTTTCACTTAATATAATTCTCTCAAGGTCCATCCATGTTGTTGCAAATGGCAGTATTTCATTCGTTTTTATAGCTGAGTAGTATTCCATTGTGTAGATGTACCACATTTTCCGTATCCACTCATCTGATGATGGGCATTTGGGCTGGTTCCAACTCTTGGCTATTGTAAAGAGTGCTGCGATAAACATTGGGAAACAGGTATACCTTCAACTTGATGATTTCCATTCCTCTGGGTATATTCCCAGCAGTGGGATAGCTGGGTCATATGGCAGATCTATCTGCAATTGTTTGAGGAACCTCCATACCATTTTCCATAGAGGCTGCACCATTTTGCAGTCCCACCAACAATGTATGAGAGTTCCTTTTTCTCCGCAACCTCGCCAGCATTTATCGTTCAGAGTCTTTTGGATTTTAGCCATCCTAACTGGGGTGAGATGGTATCTCAGTGTAGTTACACATTTTTTAAAGTTTAGTAGTTACTCTAGAATAACACCGTCCAATAGAAATTTGTGAACCACATATGTAATTTTACATTTTATCCTAACCATCTTAAAAAATGTAAAAAAGTGAGATTTATTTTTTAATTTATTTTTTAATTAACGAATAAATATTTATTCATTATTTCTCATGTCCTTTCCCCATGGTATCCCCTGCTATGGACACAGTGCCTGGCAAATACTAGATTCTAATAATGTTTGCTGAATGAATGAATGAATGAATCAATCAATCAATGATCAAACACTAAACAAACCTCACAAGTTCAGATTATTAGTAGTAGAATATCCTCAGATATAGTATAACTTATCATTTTATAAGAGGAGAAAAACATCAACTAGAGTGGAGAAGTGGTATGCTCAAGATCACACAAGTTAGAAACAAGCATGACATTATAACCCAGCTAATACGTTAGGAGGAACACTTAGTTCCTACTCCTGATGTTTCCTGCCATTCAAGGAAACATCCATGAGGGTATCTCTTTCACCTTTCCCTCTCTCTCTCTCTCTCCTCCCTTGGGAGGTGGGATAGTTTTTCTGATCAGTGAGTTTGGGATAAAGAACTGGCTACCTGTGGCTCTGTCCATTGGCCTCTCTCTATTTGGGACCTGGCTGTCAATGATCTGCTCTCAGTAGCTCTTGCTGACCCTGCAGCAAATGCTTTGCCACTTCAGGTCAGGGGAGGTGGGTGACTCAATCACCCTGGTGGGGCTTGTGCTATTATTAAGAGCTTAAGTTTGCCTAATACTAGGTTTCAGTATTAGGAAGCTGCCTGAAGATATACCTCAGCCATGTTCTCCAACAACTCTATGAGCAATTAAGATGACATTTGCTCTCCTGCTGATTTAACAACTTGTCACCTTCTTAATTGGTTCAGAACTCATGTGGAGAAATAGTGGGCTATTTACTGAGATGTCTAAAACCCCAGCATCCTGGACTGTTTCAAGCTTTTTCTCCTCTCTATATGACCTCTATCACTTTACTTGGAAACAGTGCTTTAAAAAACTATTCACAGAAGGACAGAGTCTGAGAGAGAAGCAAACTATCTCACCTTATGTTGCACATTCCATTTCCATATCTTTACCTTTGGACAAGAGAAAGACAGTGTCAGAGAAAAATTCAGAGGAACTTCAGAACAGGGGTTAATTCAGGAGAAAAAAGAGGAAAAAAGGGAAGTTTTGTGAGGAACAGCAGAGAATCCTTCTCAAACTGCTATACAGGCATGAAGGGTCTGGGTGGGGAGTGCAAAACAGAGCAGAGAGAGAGACAAAATGTGAGAGGGACATAGACACATGCAGAGAGACATAGGTGTAGAAATAGAGAAAACCAGAGAGAGACAGATGCAGAAAGGCAAAGACATAGACACATGACTGGTGCAGACAGAACGAGGCCCAGAGAGGTGACTCTGACTGTCTCCTTGACTGTCCTTTCATCCACTTTCCAGTCAACTCAGCCAGATGAGTCAATTTGGATGGTTCCATCATGTCCTGTAGATCTGCTTCAGTGTCACACATGCCTCAGCACAGTTTTCCACTGCACTTCCCACTTCTGGAAGGGTGGGATTATCTCTGCTGGTATCATCCCAGTAACACCACCCAAAGTAGGAATGAGACCAGAGGAGAAGGGCCAGAGGCAGAAAGAGCACAAGATCCAAGACCAAGAACCTCAGGCCCAAGCTCTCTGGGTGACCTTGGAGAAGTCACTTCCACTCTCTGGGTCTCAGGTTCCCCATCTGCAAAGAGGCTCATGAATCTAAAGAGCCCCTCAAGTCCTTCCTAGTTCTGTGTTTCTGAGAGACTCAGAGAGAAGCTGATTGAGTGAGAGAGAAATGAAGATCTAACACATCGATGACAGGAATGCCAAAGAAAGAAAAAGCAAGGAATGGCCAAAAAAGAAAATTTCACAGAAGTGACAACCATGGAAGAGAAGTTACTGAACGGGAAGGGATATCCAAAATTTCGTGACTCTGATGACAAATATTGGGTAGGGGTGACATGCAATACTTAGAGTCACTGAAGATTCAGTGATCAGACTCCGTCTGCAGAGCTCTAAGGCTCCTGAAAAGAATGTCATGTACTCGAATAATCATGTGCTACGTGATTAGAACAAGAGTAGGAGACGTGTTTGTGAGCTCAGGGGAAGGGACAACTAACTGCATAAGGAATTACATCAGGAAATGTGATATCTGCATAACCCTGGTCCCTGAGTGGAAGTAAAGAACCAACCTCCCAAGACTTCACAAAGCATCTTCACTCTCCCTCTTCATTGCATGGCATGGTCCATTTGGATTTTCTTAAATTGAAAACATAGACACATTTCTTTTATCCACTTGATACTTTAATAGCATAGATGCCTCAAGTATAATAAAGCATGACTCATATGAATTATTCTCTCTCAAGCTCTAAAGGAGAATTCCAGTTATTTTCTCCCCACCTTAAATGGTTGCCCGAGTATGAGCTAACAGTATAAGGCCCACCAAACTGAGAAGGTGTCCTAAGACCAAAGAATGAAGCAGGCAACTCCATACAGTTTACAAGGAGTTTATTGTTGTTGTTATTGTTATCGATGGGTGGTTACTTAACAAGGAACGGACTGGGCAGACTATCAATCCCAGTACTGCACAGCTGCTTTCTCTGCAATGCTGGGGATGATGGGGATGGACAGACATGGGGTGGGGAATTGAAGCTTGCAAGGGACTTAGGACAAAAGTGGAGCTAGGCCAAAGAGAGAAAGGCTGCAGAAGTGGAAGGTTCCCAGGTGCCTCCTATTGCTTGCTTATCTTTGGGGTTACTGGCGTCATTCCCCTTATCTTACACAAGCATAGCATTTCGTTACTCTCCCTTTCTCAGGTCCTAAGCAACCTGTGCAGGGAGAAGATTGTAACTATTAAAGCCAGAGCCCCAAAGGTCACGAGGATAAAGTGAGTTCTGACAAGCATTCCAAGAGTGGTAAAGCTGGGTTTTTCTCTTTCTTCCTTTTGTCCACTTTCATTTAAGTACTGACCACAGCTGGACTTTCTCTCTTCATAGAATCTCTCACCAGTAAGGTCCAACACATTCTCCCTCACAGGCTGTGCACTGCACAAATCCAGGATAGCACTGCTCACATAGACCACAATGTCAGTAGCATCCCCTGAGGTTGTACAACACCAGGACCCAGCTTGCTTTTCCCACACAGGGATCTTATGGATGCCACAAGTTCAACTGCCTGGGGCAAGTACCCCTCAAGGACTAGCTAGTTCTGCTGGCATCGCCCAGGCTCCAAAAAGGCTTCTTCTCCCCTTTATTCTGCCCTGATCCATGTTTGCAGTGCATCTTCAGCAACCTCAGCCACCAGGTATCATGCTTCAGAAAAGTGTACAGGAAACTCTCAGGTTTTCACTACTCTGCCTTCTACCTTGAAAATTTTCTGGAAGCTTAAACTCATTTATTAAATGTGACCAGGTTGTGTGAAGGTGATAGAATTACAGCTGATTTTTGAACCTAAAAAACAAAAATGTGACAAGGATAACAACATAAAGTACTTGGAGAAGGAGAAAACCTGGATGGCAGGAAGAGCCCAACCAGATGGTTTGGTGGCTCCACGTGACAAAATGAAAACAATTAAGTTTTGCTTCTGAGAAAGAGGAGAGAGGAGAAGTTAGGGGGAAGGGGAGAAACAGGCAAGAACCTACTAGGATAACATCAGACTAGGAACTGTATGAGGCAAAGTCAGGATGAAGCCCTTAGAAGCAGTAGAGTTGGCAGAGTTCTGAAGGAAAAGAACACCTAGCAGGCGATGCTGGGTTACCTTGGACCAGTGTATTAACCGCTAGGTGCTTCTGTTTCCTGGTCTGGTAAATGCGACCCTGTCCCATGCTTACTCCCTCTGACATTCACAACATACAAAACCAGAAGTGAAACTTGACCCCATCAATCTCACATTCAAACAAACACTCAAATGTACTATGCAAAACCTTGGCGAATCTGATAAACTTGAATAAAGATTTGGAAGTCATGGCAGAAGTAGCGTCAATTAACAGGAGCAGAAAAAAGAGTAGTAAAAATTGTTTATTGAGAAAATGATTCTGGGCTAGGAGTCACCACCAATTTGTGTCTGTCACATCTTGACTTTATTCGGTCCTACTCTATACTGCCTCTTCATTATTCAGAGCCTACTGCAATTTGAGTCAACCATTGCACTGTAAATTCCAGAGGATGCACAGCCCCTTATCTATCTCCAGTTATCAGTTAACTGAATGAGAATATATCGGGTAGCAGTATAAGCCAAGCACACTTGAGATGAAGAGGTTGACAAGATACAGTCCCATCAGCCTAGAGGATGCTATCAGGTAGGGCAAGAGAAGATGCCTGGGGTCAATAGCTACCATCTCAGACCTAGCTGAGCAGAGGAGCGGGAGTTCAGTGATGAATGGGAAAAGCTTGAAGAAAAGGTTGGAGTTAGAAGAGGACAGCACCTATCTTATCATAGCACTTCACCACTTTACAAAGCCATTTCTTGGAAACTATCTTCTTTGGTTATTTGATATTCCTAATAATCTTAGAGGTTGGTAAGTTTAGGACAAGAATATTTTCAATATTCTTTTAGAGATGGAATAAAGGGAAAGCAATCTAGACGAAACCTAATTGTCAGCACAGGCACAGAAACTATTTAGTAAACTTAGTACAGTGCAGAGGCTTCGTGTCCTGTGCCAGCCCCCTTTGGTTGGTAGAGTCTGTGGAGTACTGCCTTCAGGAGAATTCTCAAGCCCCAGGCAGACTCCACGAGACAACATCCTATAATCCATTAACCAAGTCTGCCATGGGTGTGGTTTTGGAGGATGATGACAGAATGCTGGAGAATAAGAGTAGTATAAATGAAGATGGAAATGTAAATAGGAGCCAGAATGTTAAATGACAGAGAGTCTGGAACATTTATTAGACACTATTTTCTGTATTTATCACAAGCTCGAAAATGCATTCTCATTAAAGTAAGGTGATACCAAACTATGTGATCAGTCTACCCAGGTGGGTGAGACCCTGGGTCTCTAACAATGAAAAATGAAAAACCAGAAACATTTTCATAATTGCTGTAGTTCTCTTGTGAGCCCATAGACTTATTCTCTCAGCTCCCCCTTCTGGACAATCTGAGGTTTACAGCTCAGCAAATGTATGTGAGGAATGAAGGTATTTGTCCTGCATCAAGATGAGGGCTGCAGTCACACCGCAAGGAGGACTCTTCCTATTTCTTGCAGCTCTCTGGGGGTCTCCATAAGCAGGGGATAGAACAGACCAGACTCCTGTATTCACTATAAATTCACAACAACCACAACGCAGCTATAGTCATTTGTTTTTATCATGCTCCCCAGGAAGAAAAACCTCAAAATTTTCCAAAATGCACAATCACAACAGTCCTCATAACAATATAGATGTGTGCAGATTCATCCAACTAAAGAATATCTGTCACTGAGTAGCAACTGACACCCCTGTGGTCTCTCTTTCACCATTCAGGGACCAACACAGTCCCTTGGGCCCTGGCAGGTCAAAATTCCACCATTTTAAAAACACAGACCCAAAATCCTAAGGGCAATAACAATGTCTTAACTAGTGGCCAGGTGTATTTCAGATTTCAAAATTTCTCAGATTCTAGAGAGGTAAATAAATGGGTGGTTCTTAAATTAAATAGAGACCAAAAAAATGATACAAAAGATTAATGAAATAAAAAGTTGGTTTTTTGAGAAGATAAACATGATAGACAAACTATTAGCTAGGCTAACTGAAAAAGGAAGAGAGAAGACCCAAATATCAAAACTTAGAAATGAAAAAGGAGACATTACAACTGATGCCACAGATATACAAAGAATCATTAGAGACTATTATAAACAGCTATACGTCAAGAAATTTGAAAACCTGGGGGAATTCGATAAATTTCTGGACACATTCAAAATACAAAGACTGAACCAAGAAGAACAAGAAAACTCAGACAGACTAAGAACAAGCAACATGATTGAAGCAGTAACCAACAGTCTCCCAACAAAGAAAAGCCCAGGACTGGATGGCCTCACAGTTGAATTCTACCAAACCTTTAAAAAGGAATTAATACCAATTCTCTTCGAACTACTTCAAAAAATTGAAACAGAGGACATTCTCCTAAACTCATTCTACGAGGCCAGCATCACCCTGATACCAAAACCAGATGAAGATACAACAAAAAAAGAAAACTATAGGTCAATATCTTTGATGAACATAGACACAAAAATCCTCAATGAAATATTAGCACATAGAATACAGCAACATATCCAAAAACTTATATCCCACAATCCAATGGGATTCATCCCAGGGATGCAAGGATGGTTCAAAACACACAAGTCAATAAATATGATACACCACACCAATAAAATCAAGGACAAAAACCATATGATTATCTCAAAAAAACACAGAAAAAGCATTTGGCAAAATTCTATATCACTTCATGAAAAAGACTCTCAGCAAATTAAGTATAGAAGGAAAGTATCTCAACCCAAAAAAGCCATACACAAGAAACCCAACACCAATATCACCCTTTCAGCTTTTCCCCTAAGAACAGGAACAAGACAAGGCTGCCCACTCTCACTACTCCTAATTAACAGAGTATTGGAAGTGCTAGCCAGAGCAATCAGGCAAGAGAAAGAAATAAAGGACATCCAGATTGGAAAAGATGAAGCCAACCTGTTTCTGTTTGCAGATGACATGATCCTATATATTGAAAAGCCTAAAGACTTTACAGAAAAACTCTTAGAGTTGATAAACAATTTCAGTAAACTGGCAGGATACAAAATCAACACACAAAAATCAGTAGCATTTTTACACTCCAACAATGAACTAGCAGAAAAAGAAATCAAAAAATCTAGACCACTTGCAATAGTCACCAAAAAATAAATACTTAGGAATAAATTTAACCAACGAAGTGAAAAATCTCTACAATGAGAACTACAAATTGCTGCTCAAAGAAATTTAAAAGGACACAAAAAGATGGAAAGACACTCCATGCTCTTGGATCGGAAGAATTAAGATTGTGAAAATGTCTGTACTACCCAAAGCAATCTACAGATTCAATGTGATCCCCATTAAAATACCAATAACATTCTTCACAGAAATAGAAAAAACAATCCTAACATTCATGTGTAATAACAAAAGACCCCAAATAGCGAAAGCAATCATGAGCAAAAAAAATAAAGCTGGAGGCATAACACTACCTGACTTCAATTATACTGTAAAGCCATAATAACCAAAATAGCGTGGTATTGCCTTAGAAACAGACACATAGACCAATGAACAGAATAGAGAACCCAGAAACCAACCCACATACTTACAGCCAACTTATCTTCAACAAATGCACCAAGAACATACATTGGGGAAAAGATTGCTTCTTCAATAAAATGGTCTGGGAAAATCAGACATCCATATTTAGAACAATGATACTAGACCCATACCTCTTGCCATATACCAAAATCAACTGAAAATGGATTAAAGACTTAAATAGAAGACCTGAAACTATAAAACTCCTAAAAGAAAACATAGGAGAAACACTTCAGGATGTAGGACTGGGCAAAGATTTTATGAATATGACTCCAAAAGCACAGGCAACTAAAGAGAAAATAAACAAATGAGATTTATCAAACTAAAAGGCTTCTGCACAGCAAAAGAGAAAACAATTAACAGAGTGAAAAGACAATCTAGAGAGTGGGAGAAAATATTCACAAACTATTCATCAGACAAAGGATTAATATCCAGAATATCAATGAACTTAAACATCTTAGTAAAAAAAACAAATAACCCAATTAAAAAGTGGGCAAAGGAGCTGAATAGGCACTTCTCTAAGGAAGATGCACAAATGGTCAACAGACACATGAAAAAATGCTCAACATCACTCAGCAACAAGGAAATGCAAGTCAAAACCGCATTGAGATATCAGCTCACCCCAGTTAGACTGGCCATTATCAAAAAGACAGAGAATAACAAATGCTGGCAAGGATGTGGAGAAAGCGGAATCCTCCTACACTGTTGGTGGGACTGTAAACTGGTGTAGCCATTTTGGAAAATGATATGGAGGTTCCTCAAACAACTACAGATAGAACCATCATGTGATCCAGCAATCCCACTGCTGTGTATATATCCAAAAGAATAGAAATCACTGTGTCGAAGGGATACCTGCACTCTCATGTCTATCACAGCTCTATTTACAACAGCAAAGAGTTGGAACCAACCTAAATGTCCATCAACAGATAACTGGATAGGAAAATGTGATATATTTACACAATGAAATACTACTCAGCCGTAAAAAGGAATGAAATTCTGCCATTTGCAGCAACATGGATAAACTTAGAGAAAATTATGTTGAGTGAAATAAGCCAGGCACAGAAAGAGAAATGCCACATGTCCTCAATCATAAGTGAGAGCTAAAAAAAAATAAACAAATGAATAAAAAAAAAAAGAAAAATACCACATTCTCAATAATTTGTTGAACTATCAAAAGAAGAGAAGGGAACTGAGGCCACCAGAAGTGGTAAAGGGGGAGAGGTAGAGGGACTTAGAGAGAAATTGGTAAAGTGTAACAAAAAATGATTACATTGTATGATATTAAACACACTAGTTATCATGATTCGAGCATCACATATTGCACACAGGTCTTGATATTTAATGCTGTATCCCATAAATATGTACAATCAATTATGTTTCAATTTAAGAAAAACTCAATAGCAGAGAACAAATAATTTAAAAATGGGCAAAGAACATGAATAGACATTTCTCAAATGAAGACATACTAATGGCCAACATACATATATTTTAAATGCTCAACATCCCTAATTTTAAAGGAAATGTGAATTAAAAAAAACAATGAGATATCACCTCACACCTGTCAGAATAGCTGATTATCAAAAAGATGAAAAATAGCAAATGTTGGGGAGAATGTGGAGAAAAGGGAATTCTTGCACACGGTTGGGAATGTAAATTAGTACAGTTATCCTGGGAAACTGTATGGAGGCTCCCCAAAAACTAAAAATTGAATTACCATATGATCCAACAATCCACATCAGGCTATACATCCTAAGGACTTAAAATTAATAAGTCAAAGAGATATATGCATTCCCATTCTCATTGCAGCATTACTCACAATAGACAAGACATCACATCAAACTAAGTGTTCATCAATGGATGAATGAATAAAGAAAATGTGGTATATATACACGGTGGAATAATTCAGCGTCAAATTTTTTTTTTTAATTCTGTGATTTGCAACAATATGGATGAACATGGATGATATTATTGTTAAGTGAAGTAAGCCATGCACAGAAGGACAAAACCTGCATGTTCTCACCTACGTGAGGAATCTAAAACAATTGAACTCATAGAAGCAGAGAGTAGAATGGTGGTTACCACAGGCTGGGAGATAGGGAAAGGGGGAGATGTTAGTCAAAGGATAGAAAGTTGCAGTTAGACATGAGGAGTAAGTGATAAGTATTAAAGGTGATGGATTTCAATCAACTTGAATCAATTATTCCACACTGTTTACATATACCATAACACCACGATGTACCCCATAATTATATATGATTATAATTTATCAAAAAAATAAAATAGAGGTAAATAGCATGTTAGGCAAAGATGAGTGCAATGAAGAAAAGTACAACAGGAAAAATAGATACAGAGTTGGAAGGTTGTGACTATAACTAAGATATTCAGGGAAGGCTAATTGAGAAAGGGCAAAGACTTAAGCAAATGTTTCCTTCCATTCAATGAAGGGAGAAATTGAATCCTGTGGACATCTGCAGGAAGAGGAATCAACACATGTCTAGTGTGTGCTAGGAGCGGCCATGAGGTGATTGTGGCTAGAGTGGCCAGAGGGAGAAAGAAGGGCAGAGAGGCAATGGGGCCTCGATCACATAAGGAATTTGCCTTTACTCTAGTGAGATGATGGCCATTGGAGGGTTTTCTGCAGAGAAGTGACATTTCAATGGGTGCTCTGTCTACTGAGTGATGAAAATACAAGAGAATGCAAGCAGAGGCCAACTAGGGGCAATTACAATAAAGTAGGGAAGAGAGAGACAGAAGAGCCAGGCACCATAGTGGTAGCAGTAGAGGTGATCAGATTGTTCTTATATATTGAAAGTAGAGCAAACAAAATTTGCTAAAGATTGGGTAAAGAGGGTGAGAAAAAGAAAGGAGACAAAATATTCTTGGGGTTTGCTGACCAATCAACCAGGAGGATGACATTGCCATTAACTGAGATGGGTAAGTCTGTTGCAGGAGGCAGTTTGCAAGTCAGTTACTATGAGACATTTATGTGAAGATAAAGTTGTGATAGGCAAAATTCTAAAATGACCCCTAATGACCCACACTCTTATATAATCCCCCCCACCCCGTATGTGAAAAGGACCTTTAATTACTCTTAACCAGTAGAATACGACAGAGGTAATGGGGTATCACTTCCTTGATTATATTACATTATAAGGCAAAGGTGAAGGAATTTCTCAGTTGTTATTAAATTCATTAAAAGGGAGACTATCCTGGATGGGACTGACCTAATCAGGTGAGACCCTTAAAAAGAGGGTCTATCAGAGAGGAAACCCCAGAGATGCTCAACCATTGGCCTTTGTATTGCTAGGTAACTAACGCTAATTGTCTGGTTGGGGCTATTGTTGGACTACTGCCATCGTAGCCAATTGTATTGTTAAAGCAATTCATAACTAAAGCCAAAATGTTTCATTATTTTAGTTACACTAAGTTTCCATTTGTATTGTCAGGGCTAGGGCTCACACCCTTCAAACGCATTGTACAGACTGGGTCACCAGACCCCTCACACGCAGGCCCACGTTAGGTAATTGGGAAAAATCCCGGGAGCCATTGGCAGACGACATGAGCTCAGCAGTAGCAGCAACAGCAGCTCAGAGCAGCAGTAGCAACAAAAGCAGCAGCGGTGGTGGTCTCTCGGGGCATCCCGGGGGCACTGGCAGCAACAGCTTGCAGCAACAGCCTTCAGCAGCAGTAGCGGCCTCCCCGTGCCACCCCTCCCGGGGGCATCCCGGGGAGCAGGGGGCGCCATGGATCAGAGCAACTTGTCCTTTATATTTAAGTCCATAACCAAGGACACCTGGGTACACATGTGCAACTACATCAGACAATAACCAAGGAACACCTGGGCACATGTGCATATTTACATCAAATGCTCAGCAAGATTGTGAACATCTGAGGGGCCCTGACCATTTTCCTTCACTTTCCCTACAGTCTTGAAAGTGTTATATTATAGAGAGGACTGGATTCTTCCAACAGCCAGTGAGCTTAAAAGAGAAACCCGAGCCTCAGATGATACCTATAGCCCTGACCAACACCTTGATCACAGCCTTGCAAGACCCTGAGTAGAGGACCCATCTAAGTCATACCTTGACTCCTTACCCATGGAAACTGTGAGACAATAAATATGTCTTGTTTTAAGCCTCTAAATTCAGGGTTAGTTATGCAGAAATAAAAATAATAATAAATAATACAACAGGCAACTGGATATGAGAGTCTGGAATTGAATTAAGAGCTATTCTACTGGGGATATAAATTTGGAGATTGCCCACATAGAATGCATTTGTGCTGGTTATTGTTTACCTGTCACTTCCCACCCTCCAATCCCCACAACCACCACCAATTCTCCACCTTTCTCTGGCTTTCTCTGTGCCCAGGAGGCTGCCTTCTACTAACTACACACACGGGCATCCTTGGTGCAGCCAGTGGGAGGCACAGCAGGAGATCAGAAAGCAGGGGAGAGGGGTCAAAACATTTTTTCCTGCCCCCTCCAAGCTATGGGTAGTACACCACCAAGACCTGGGTGAGGGGGACCCCGTTGGCCAGCAATGCTGTCTGGGTAGGGCTTCACTCTCCTACCTCATAGGGTGGGCTTTAGTGGGAGCAGCAAGAGTTCACCTACAGTAACAGAAAGGAAGGCAGAGGCTGTGGTTAAAGACGCTGGTGAGTGATAGACGTAGATTAGAATCTTGCGGAATATTGTCTCAGTAAAGGTCATCAGCTGACAGTGAAGTTGATGGAGAAGGGGCAGGATGTTTAAGGAAAGAGGTAGTCATGGAATAGTCATCTAGAAGAACAAGAAGTGAATAGACTAGGGAAATGTACTATAGTTTCCAGGCAGCATTAAGGATTTACTTGAGGCTTTGATCATTTTTAAAGTGTTATCATTCAGCAAGATTCTTTCTTTAGCCACGTTCAGCTGTGAAGGTGCACATACATAAGTAGAGTTGGAGTTAATGAGGATCGAGGCTTGCCTAGGTAAAGCAGACTCTGTTGGTGTCCTGTCCAGATCGCCTGAGATGCCTTTTATTGGTTTGATTCCATTTATTCATCCACCAGCTGGTGCAGGTGCCACTGCCAATAGCCCACACCTGCAACCTTCTCCAGAGGTTTGTCCTTGGGTGAGTGGAGCCACCTTACCCTGAGATGCCTTACCTAGGGGAAGTTACAAAAAAACTTTATTTATTGCCTCAAGATGGGACAGACTCCATGTTACAGTTTATACTCAAGATCAAGATGAGACTTCACTTTCCCTAAAACCATTTCCATGCTTAGCTCTGCCTCTTCCCTATTCTGCTTCCCTCACTCTCTTACAGGTTTCTCTTGAGAACACTCCATTAATTAACCACATGCTTAATCCCCCATTTCATGCGCAGCTTCTCATAACATCCCAGAGGAATGAACCTTACCAAGATGATAAGGAATGAACAATGAAGGCAGTATCAACATGGCTGGGAATCTCAGTGGTGATTGTCCTCTGCAGGCTGGAGCTGACAGTAGGAGACGCTGTTACAGAGCTGGGATCCCTGGTTTCAATAGAGATAACAGAATCCTGGAGCAGAGGAGGCCAAACAGCAGCATTTGCAATTAGAGAGAAATAGTTACCACAATGGACAGCAAGGTCAGAGTATCAGCAAGGGGGCCTGACCTGGAAGAATCTGTCAGATGGATGACGGAGCACAGTATTCCTAGAGGCAAAGATTTGCAAGCACCAAATTTATCACTTAATATATATAATCAAAAGAAATCAAGAACGAATGAGCTGAAAGCTGAGGTCAGCCACCCCAATAAAGAGTCATGATGCTTCACCCAATTTTCAGACCTCAGCCAGGTCTCAAACCCAGAACCAATCAATTGAAAAGGAGGCTGAGAAGCACATGAAGGAAGACATGGCAGGCGGGAGCAGGTGGGGGGTGCCACAGGGAGCAAACCAATGAGACCAGGGCCTGCATGAGGAGGGTGTCCAAGCAGAGCCATGGCAGAGAGGGCTCAGGATATTAGTCTTATTCAGGGGGATTCAGCAATAAGTAAATATACTGAGCATAATGGGAGGCAGAATTCTCATGTTGGAGAAGGCAAATACAAATAAAACAGGGATAGAGTGAAGCTTGTGGTGCTGGATTGGAATTGGAGATATAGGTATAAACTAAGGGTTTTCAGTATATACCTGTAGAAATATTGATATTTATCAGTATATGTATGAACACGTATACATATATATACACATACGCATATATATATATACACATACACCTGTATATTTTTTATATATTTATATATAGATAGATGTTCTGCTAACTGAACGAGCCTGGAAGCAGCAATACTCCAATAGATCTTAGTTTCTAAACACCATTTTCCCTTCAAAGGAAGTAAGGCAACTTTTTTTAAAAAGGGTTCATTCCAGGATAAGGATAGGAAAAGAACAAGGTGAACCTGGAAAAGTCTTATTATTCTAGAAATTAAAGAAATGCTTAAAGAATAATGGAGGCACGGAAACCAGCTTGAAGGGACTCCCACTGGAAAAATGACGGACAATTTGAGCATCAAAATAACTAATGATAGTACCAGATTATAACTCATTGAATAATAGCAGTCAATGAGTTCACAATGACATAATATGTAAATGAATAAGATAAATGGGGAGAAGGAAAGCGTTTCCTTAGGGTAGAATGTCCACTGAAAATTGATGGAACTAGAAAATCAACATTTGGCAACCATTGGAGCAATAATTAATTCGGGCAAGAAAAATCAATGTTTGCTAAAACTGGTGGGTTAAAATGGGATGAGAAATGGTATTTAATATAGTTTCAAAGTATTTTCCCACAAAATTCTTACTATTTACAAAGGAAGTAACAATAGTGGAGAAACAGGGCAAAAACCATTTTGATCAAGTGATCAAGTTAACACCGCTAGAGATGGGACAAATCCCCATCCTGTAGGATGCAATGAGAAGACCAAAATGTATAACATAAATCTACTCATGAGGAAACATTGGACAAAGCCAAAAGAGAGAAATTCTACAAAATGACTGGCCTGCAATATTAAAAATATTTATATGTCAAAGTCATGAAAGTTATGCAAAGACTGAGGATCTGTTGCAGATTGAAGGAGACTGCAGAGATATAACAAGTGAATGATACCTGTGAATCGGAACTAGATCCTTTCACCACAAAGGACATTCTTGATGAAACTCACGTGGGGTTTCTGAGGGGAGGATATACAAGATAATTTTGGACTATTCTTGCACTTTTCTGTAACTTTGAAATGGTTTCAAGATAAAAAACAAAACCCTACCCTAAAAAAATTTTAGTTTTTTTTAAAAAAAGGTCCAGTCTTCTTGAGGAAGGGCCCAAAATACCACACTAAGTATGCATAGGCTCTGGTTCTTCCCCAGAGGGACCTACTACCAATATTTGGGTAACTACAGTGCCAATATTTGGGTAAAGACGCCTTTACCTGTATCTTTTGAGAGCTGTTATTTACAGAGTCTGAACTGACACAGAGACCCGGGGACCCAAAGCGCCATCCTTGCCCCCATTAGAGAGGTGAGGCCAAGTACTAAATGGAGCCCTGGGCCAGGTCGATCTGAACTCACTGGTTCCACAGGCCAACTGGTGGTCATCTCCCCAGTTCTAAAGTGTGTCATTGGATGGATTCACTTAGCAGGTAGCAAAAGAGTCATATCGGATCCTTGACAATGGGGGGAAACCTACCGTAGTATGAAAGATCGAGTGTAAGCCCCTGAAACCATACCCTCCTCTGGTCAAAATAGTAATAAAAAAATAACATAGCATTCTAGGAGGAACGCAGAGATTGGCACTACCCCCAAAGATTTAAATGATGCAGGGGTGCTTGTCTCAATTGCATGCTGTTTTTTTCACTGGTCTGACCATAGTAAAAAGTAAATGGATATGGCAGATGACAGTGAACTCCTGACATCTACCAAATAGTACCAACAACTACAGCTGCTGTGCTGGATTTGGAATCTTTACTAGAACATGAACAACATGGCCTCTAGTTTATGGTGTTGCTTTTGACCTGGAAAACGCATTATTTTTAATATTCATCAGGAAGGAGGATCAGAAGCAGTTTCCTTCAAGTGAGATGAGCAAGATTATACGACAGTCATACTCTGTTACAACATATTCTGAAGAGACAAGAACCATCTGAATATTTGAGAAAATATTGTTTTGGTCCCCTATATTAATGACATCATATTAATTTGACCTGATGATCAAGAAGTGGCAAGTATTCTAGAAAACCAGAAATAGATACTACAAAAATTCAAGGGCTTGCCCCATCTGTGAAGTTTAAGGGGTTTTGTGGTTTGGGGTGTGCTGGAACAGCCCCTTTAAAGCAAAAGACAATATATTGTGCCTTATGTCTCCAGCCACCAAGAAAGAGCTCAAGGCTTGGTAAGCATCCTCGGGTTATGGAGGCAGCACAGTTCACACTGGGGGATACTGCTCTGACACATTTATTGAGTGATGTGGAAGGATGCCAGTTTTGAGAGGAACCCGAAGGAAAAAAACTGTTCTTCACCGGGTTTGGTCTGCAAAACAAGCAACCCTGTCACTTGGGCCCTATGACCCACAGATCCCATGCTACTGAAGGTGTCTGGGGTAGTGAAAGAGGACATGTGCAACACTCATAACTAGCTGGTAGGAATGTAAACTGGTGCAACCACTGCAGAAATGTTTGGCACCTCTTCAAAATGCTAAACATAAAGTGATCATATGACCCAGCAATCTTACAACTAAGAATATACCCAACAGCAATGAAAATATATGTCCACACAAAAACTTGTGCACAAATGTTCATAGTAGTGTTATTTATAGCCGAAAAGTGAAAAAAACACAAATGTACATCGACTGATTAACGGATAAACAAACGTGGTAACAATGTCCATAAAATGGACTATCATTTGACAATAAAAAATCATGAAGAACTAATACAGGCTACAACATAGATGAACCTTGAAAACATTTTGCTTAGTGAAAGAAGCCAGACACATAAAAACACATATGATATGACTCCATTTATGCAAAATACCCAGAACAGACAAATTAATAGACACAGAAAGTAGATTAGTGGTTGCCCGGGGCTGGGGCAGGAGGAGGGCAGTAGGAGTGGGAATGGAAAATAACTGCTAAAGGATACAGGGTTTCTTTTGGGGGTGATGAAAAAGTTCTAAAATTAGATGGTGATGATGTTTGCATAACTCTGTGAATATAGTAAAACCACTAAACTATACATGTTCATCACACATTAGTGCCCACCAGAGGGCATCCACTGCGAAAGAGGCAGGAAACAACCAAGTGGGTAAGATCCAGTAGACATCAGGCAGCCTCTGTCCTTGGCTACCTAAGTGCTGGTGCAATGGGATCATGAATGGAGCAGCCATGGTGACAGAGAGGAGGCCATGCACAAGCCCTACAGCATGATCTCCCTCTCCCAAGGTTGATCGGCTGCTGCTGCGGCTGCTTGGTGTCTAACCTGTCAGCAGCAAAGACTGACACTGAGGACCCCAATATAGTACCATACCTCAAGGAGGCCAACCAGCCACCTATGTACATTTGGGTCAGAACTACAACCTTGTATACTGGAAGTGGCAGCAATTTATCCTAACCAGGGTTGACACATATTCTGGTGTGTCCCGTCGTCTTCCCAGAATGTCACAACCAGCACCATTATCCAAGGACTCACAGAGTCAGGGCCAGAACCAAGCTGAGGCAAGAGAGGCACACCCAGGATGAAAAACAGTGAGAGTCATCCTAAAGTCTGCATCCGAGGCATCCTACTCGCCTTGCCCTAGTCCCATCCCTGCACCAACATGAAACTGCATACATACAACATTGTCTTGGACCAAAGGACCCTCTCAATGGCCAAAGAGGAAACCAGTGGGCACATGGAATCCACTGATCTTACCACACACCACATCATCCAAATGTGGCTAGCCTGATGGTGGCAAAGTGACCTCTTAAAGATGCAGCTGAGGTGTCAGGTGTCCTTAAACCAGTGGCCATTGTAGGTGGAATGTCTTCCATGGACAGACTACTTGGGTCCAAGAGATGGAAGTAGGAGCAGCCCTGCACCATCACTCTTACTGACTTACTTAACGAATTTGGGTATCCCATGCCTACAACTCTGGGCTCTGGGAGTCCAGAGGTCCTGGTTCCAGAGGAGCATGCTCACACAGGGACAGAAGAGTCTCACTGAAATAGAAGCTATGGCTGCCTCCTGGTCACATTGTGCCCCTCATGTCAGTAGAGCAGCATTGAAGAAAGGCATCACCACACTGCCAGGAGCAGCTGACCCTTACCATCATCAGGATGCAGGGTTGCTGCCACATAGTGGGGGAAGGGAGGAATATGCTTGCCAGTGGGATGTCTCTTCTTACTCCCATGCCAAGCTTAACTGTTAACTGGCAAGATATAGACACCATAGCCTGACATGGACATGACAGAAAGGAGTTCAGATTCTCAGGGATGAGGGTCTAGTCATTCCACCAGTCAAGCCACTTAGAGCAGCAGAAACACTAGCTGGACTGGAGAGAATCTGTAATGTGTGGTAGAGCAGAGGGTGATAAGTATCAGTTGAGCTTTGAGACCAGATACAGAACTGGGGACTATAACTCAACCCACATCCATCTCTTGCAAATTTCCCTACAAATTGTGGCCATCCAGAATCCTGGAGAAGCTGTGGCAATGGAGTTAATTCAATATGAGAAGCAATTGGGTCTGAGTGGTGCAAAAGGTGGACAATAGCAGATGCTGTGGTGCCCCCGGAATTCCCTTTTCCAGTTGGTACACTTCTCCTCCAGCTGCCAACTGCTGAATTCCTGCTAACAGCTCACACTTGCAACTCCATCAATGAATTGTCCTTGGCTGACTGCAGCCACCTCACAGTTTAAATTATCGCCAACCCAAGCTACCTATAGCCAATGACTTACCAATGTGTAGGGATGGCCAGAGCTCAGCTCCCTTGACTCAAGAGGGAAAAACTCCATAGTACAATCTACACTCCAGAGCCCCCTGCAAAATCATGCTGAGGCTAGACTTTGCTGAAATCATATTCTTGCTCAGCTTCTTCCCCTTCCCCCTCCTCTTTCTCTCATTCCTTCCAGGCTTCTCCTGAGAGCACTCCTTAATAAATCACATGCACATGAATCATGTGCCTGTTTCTGAAATTCTGACATAAAAATTTCTGAATATGGTACATGTTCAATTGATTATATTCCATAAGGTGGTAATGATTCTTTTTAGTAACATCTTATACATGTTACATATTAGTTGGATAGACAAGGTTACACTGTGGCAACAAACACCACCAAAATCTCAGTGACAGTAGATGTGGATTTCCTGTTCGTATGAATGCTACAGCATGTCAGGGCTCCTCTCCAGGGCAGCTATCCTTCAGGTCCACTGCTCAGCACTGCAGACAGCTTCCATCCTGAATCACCTCCACCATCTCAACATGAAGTTTAGAGTTCACTGTTGCTAGGGAAACTCACACTGGAAATTAAGTGCTGTGGCCCTTAGGTGACCCTTATCATTTCCATTGATCATAGGCGTCACAGCCATCATTCTTGTCATATGGGCCAGAATTAGTCATCATCCTACAGCAAGTGCAAGACCAACGAAGGGTAATCCTGTTGCATGCCCAGAATGAAAGGGTGATTTCACATTGGGAGACTAGCAATGTCTACAACAGTTATTAAATAAAATGTGGAAGATTCATAAAAGTGAAAAAAGAGAAAATACATATACATATGGCACCACTGCTATTAGGTTCTGGTTTATTTCCTTTCAATCACTGAAAATACAAGTTCTTTTGAATAATTTTTTCTATTTTACAATTACACATTCTCACTGTAAAATATTTTTTAATACACCAATGTATACCAAAGAAAGTTAAAAACCTTGCAATCTCACCTTCAAAAGATAACCACATATGATTTTTAATCAAAGTTGGAATCACATATTTCCATTTATTTGTTATATGTTTGTCCTCTTTATCAATATATACAAGTTCATGTACTTTTAATCCCAACTAGCTAATGACCATTGATTGTGAGTTCAACCAAGGCACTTCTCTCTGGGTGTCAGTTACTCCATCTCTAAAATAACTATGTTAGAAGAGTTCATCTCTAAAAGGCCTATAGCCCTGGTGATTTGTGAATACATGCAACTCCTGATGTCTATGTATGTTCCCCTTTCTCCTGACCTCTCTTCCACAGACTACTCCCAGGACCACTTGTACCTTGGAGTATAAAGACTTTGAACCAGCCTCCCCTGGAGTCCACTTTCAGGACCCAGAACAGCTCCCTGCATTAGGTCTCCAGTTTGTCAAGGTGATGTCCAGAGGCCTCAGATGCTTTCACTGTGATGTTCACATCTCCTTAAGGCCCTGAGTCCCTGGTCAAAATCGTTGTTACATATTCTTGCCAAACCAGAGCACCATTACTTGTAACTGATTAATCTTAGAACCTCTGGTTAGAAAAGAACATTGGAGGGTGTTTCCCCCAATGAAATATAAGCTCCTAAGATAAGAACTTCGTTTTGTTCACAGCTATATACTCTGTCATTTAGGAAAGTTTCTGGAACATAGAAGGTACTCAATAAATATTTGCTCATTTGAATAAGTGAATCTAACTTTATCTCTCTGTTTTCTAGCATTCTCAAGGACACATGCAGCATCTGCTTCTACATCTGTAACAACTGATTACCTCCTGAAACAACCCATTCTACTGTTTCACTGAAAGACAGGTGAACTAGAGGAGGCTGGTGTTGAACCCAATACACCCTCTAGCCCAACTGTTAAGTCAAGAACTGAAGGACAGGAGAGTGGACATGCCAAATGAGCAAAAGTCATCCCTGAAAAAGAAAGTACAAGCTTCAGATACATCATCATTCCCATTCATGTACTGTATTTTACTTATCAGGACATTTATGTTCACATTTTATCCTACCTCGTGGGTTAGACAGAGGCAGGATTTATTAAATTCATTATTTACTGGTGGCAGAGACCTTTCTGCAATCTTTACACAGGTCACCAGGGGGCGAACTTGTTGCTTAAATCATCACTTCTCAGCCCTGCAGCTGGGGACTTGCAGAATCTGAAGATGAAGGACTGGAATAAATAATCAGAGACATTTAGGGACTATCACCCGCACTTTTGACAATAAAGGAACTATGCTAAAAGAAAGATTACAAGCAAGGCAGACACTTGGGGCACATTACACCCAAAGAGAAAGGTGGAAAGAAATCCCTCCTTTATCTCTTATTAGATAACTGAAGAACAGCCACAGGAGATAAAGCCAAAACCTACAACTGAATTATTATGGCTTCAAAGTGAAGGAATCCCAGGGCCTTGATGAACTGGAATCGGAGTCATAGGCCTTACCTGCTGGTGCTACCTTACTCTCTAAATCTCTGGCTGTCTCCTTGTAGAATGGCAGGGCTAGAAGAAACTGCAAGAGCATCCAGCCATCCCTCCACTCTTCTATTTTACACATGGGGAAAATGAAGCCCAGAGGAAAATACTTGCCCAAGGTCAAATGACTATCTAGTGGCAGGGCCCAAATTAAAACCCAGGAGTTTATTTTACTGAGTATTTAATTGTTTGGCTGGTGAGGGTTGGTCTTTAGAAATGAACCTTTGGATTCAGAACAACTCGAACTCTACTGGTGATAAGACTGGTCTTTGTAGAAGGGGTTATTGATTGTGCTATCTCTGCTCAAAAGGAAAGAGAGAGAGAAGAAAAAGAGAGATAGGGAGGGAAGAAGGGAGGGAGGGAAGAAGGGAGGAAGGGAGGAAGGAAGGGAGAGAGAGAGAGAGGGAGGAAGGAATGAAGGAAGGAAAGGAAGGTGGAAAAATAAGAGTTTCCTAATGGCCTTGTCTCCAGGCAGCCTCTGCTGCTGCTGTCTCTTCCTAGCAACTGCAGCTATGCTGCATTGTTTGAAGTATTCATTTTGTTCAAAATCAAAGATGAAGGATAACCTCCCAAAACAAAAGTCATTTTCTTCCAAGGGCTTAGATAAATCATAATTCAAGGGCAAAAGAGTGAAGGGTAAGCAATCCCTTATAAGCCATCTGTACAACAATTAAGCATTGTCGATAGCACAACTCATTTGTGAAGTGCAGACTTGGACAGCCTTGGAAGCCAGAACTAGAAACGACCTTGGAATCATCATATGCAGATACCTCACTTTGAAAATAAGTAATGTGTGGTTCTAAGGGGAAGGGACAGGGTCATAACTCAAATGCTTACAGAGGCCAGGGAAATGAAGCAACTCGGGTCAGATAAGAGATATTTTAGATCTGTTACAGGAAATATAGGACTTCCCCTTTAAAAAGTGACAGAGCAAACATGTTGATAGATGAGAGATGCACAAGCCCTCAGTAATGGGGATAAGAGTGACGACTGTGGCAAACTGGACATGCCCTGCCTCAAGGGGCAACTATGACCAGTTCCATTTGGTCACTCTCATGTAGGGATGTGAGCCTGAAGTCACCAGATCTATTATTTTTAAAAAATATGGATTTGTACTTGAAATGCACCAATTTTTTTAATGATGGCAACTAACTTGAATTCACTGTAGGCCAAACAGAATGCTCTGGAGTCTGATTCAGCCTTAGATCTGTGGTTTGCACCCTCTGGCCTCGGGGACAGTGGGAAGGTAGGGAAGGGGTCCTCTGGGAAGCCCTGGGCTCAGGTTTCAGTTCAGCATCTATTTGGTTCATGATCTTTCAGAAACCACTTCTCTCTGGCCTCTGTGTTCTCATCTGAAATGTGAGGGGGATGAAATAAGAGATCTCTAAGGTTTCATCTGATAATCTCTGGGTTTCTGATAGTCTTTGCAGTTGGAGATTCTAAATTAGCAAGACACTGTGGGGAATTGATGGGATCTGGAGGCAAAAGGTCCAGCAAACTCCTGTATCTCTCCATGTCCCTATCCCACTGGAATTTTAGACTCCACATGTCCAAATGGCTCCTCTACTAGTCTTCCCCACGGTGCGTGCCACCGCCCCTCATCCAGTTGCCCAACTCAAAAATCCTGACCACATCCTAAACTTCTCCCTCCCCCTCCACCCTTATTCAGTCAGCAAACCCTGTCACCTCCACTTCTTACCTCTCAACTCTGTTCACTTCCTTCCATCTGCAGCAGCATCCTCCCAATCCAGGCAACCGTGACCCTGCACCTGAATCACTGCATCAGTGCCCTGTCTCCCTATCTGCCTCCTGCAGTGTTTTCAGAAAACACAAGTTCCCAGCTGAAAATCCTTCTGTGGTTGCCATCAAGATGAAATCCAAAGTCCTTAACATGACGCCCTGGGGTTTTTCCTGGCCTAGGCTCATGCTCTAGCCTTTTCTCTTTCTACTACCTTCTCACACTCTGTCCTGGAGCTGGTGAATTTCTGGAAAAACAAACTGTAACTTGCCCTCCAGTGAGTTCCCAGAACTTAGCGTGGTGCCTGGCCCCAAAGAGCCACATGCTATTTGATGAATGAATGAATGAATGAGTGAATATATGCATCCAGGACTCTGCCACTCACTAACTGTGTGTCTCTAGAGTGTGCATGCTCTCACTTTCTCCACCTGTGTGCAGGTTGTTGCGAGGAGCAATTTAGACACGAGGTGTAAATGAGCTTTAGAACTTATAAATGCAGAATCTAGACATTAGATGCTACATACCGTCTCTGGGCTTGTTTCCTGGCTCAGTGCCTGGCTCGATACCTGCCTCACAGCCATAAGTATGAGTTAATATATGTAACATACTTTGAACAGTGAACAGTGACTGGCACATTGTAAGTACTTATTAAACAAGTAAGTCTTTGCTGTGATGCTGGCAATGATGACCGATCTTCACAAACCTCTGAGGTGCTGGGTGTAGGGTACATTTTCTCATTTTTGGCTACTCTCGGTAACAGCCCCCAATTTCCTCTTGAATGAAGTCTTGGGTGAAGCCTTGATGGGACTGTCAGTTAGCGTGTGCCCTCCCCTAGTCAGTAGGGTGAAGCCACACCAGAACTCAGCTAATCACATTCTAACTCTCTGGAGACTTCAAGCCTTGAATAACAGGAAGGAAGAAAAAGAGTTAGGTGCTCATGCACCTTTGTGGTGATGCCTGGATGAGACTGGGGAGATGTTCCTAACTCCGCAAATTCTGGAGCTTCCTGACTCCCACCTTTTCAAGCCTGGTTCCTCAGCCTCCCCTTCCATCTGCGAGCTCCCCTATGGCCCTCCAATCACTCCCCTTTGCCTAAGTTAGTCAGTGGTCTGTGGCTTGTTGCCAGACCTCTGAACATGCACTGCTCCAGGGTCAGGAGACTGATCAGCAATTAACTCTGTGTGACATCAGATGAGGCTTTTCTCCTCCTTGTACCTCAGTATCCTCCTCCAAAAGTGGGGGGCCTTGACTCGGCTGGCTGGTTGTCACTAACCCTAGCTAATCAGCAGAATCATCTGCAGAACTTCTTTAACATTGAGCCTCACTTCAATCCCACTGAATTAAATCTTCCAGGGATGGAAGCCTCAGAATCCGTATCTTTTAACAGTCCCCCAGATGATTCTGAGACTCCGTTAACTAGGAAGCACTGGGCCAAATGGCCTCCAAGGGCCCTTCCAAAGCAGAAGGGCTGGGATTCTTAGTACTTCTCCAATGCTGCTGCTTTCTAAGATACCCACAGTTCACGTCCAGGTCTCATCACTCTCCCCACTTAGAAACTTCTCGTAGCTTCCCAGAACATTAGAATGAAACCCATATTCTCCCCGTGGTCTCCAAGGCCTTGCACAATCTGGCTCCTGCACTCCCCTCCTACCTCATCTCTCACCCTGTTATCCTGCTGTGCCTAGGAGAGAAAATTCTGCCCAGGAATCTCCTCGCTATTCTGAGTGGCTGGTTCCTTCTTGCAATGCATGTCTCTGTTCAAATGATATCTCCTCTGAGAGAACCTCTCTGAACACCCAATTGAAAGTGGTGGTTCTCCACCTTCACTCTCTGTCACCCACCCTCTTTTCTTTTTTTCATTGCACTTACCATTGTCTGAAATTATCCTTTCATTTGTTATTTTAATTTGGTTAATTGTGTATCCCCACTAGAGTGCAAGTTGGGAAGCAGACTGTCTTGCTCTCTAATGTGTACCCTGCTACTGGAACAGTAGCTAGTTCAGAGTAGGTTGTAAAAATATTCGTTGAATGAATATGCTTTGCAGGATCCCAGAACAATGACCACTGGAGAGACAAAGCTCTGATTCTCACTCCTCTTGAGACAAGCGTTTCTAATGTTTCTTACTGAAAGCATCAGTCAGGCGACCTTGGCCTTCACCTTGAGCTGACAGACTGGTGTCTGCAGCTCCCAGAGGCTTGGCCTGGATCTGTGGCCAGCCCCTACAGAAAGATTACACCACACACATCCCTACCCACAAACACCCCAGCAATTGGTCTCAGCCAAGGTTCTCCTCTAGAAACCTTGCTAATGTCCTTGGCTTTCACTCTTCAGGCTTGCAGCCAGGAAATATGACTCCAGAGGTGAACTCTTAGGAACAGCAGGATGTCCTCTCCCTTTAAATCAATTGTTTCACACAAAAGCTCTGCTTTTTATTTTCCCATCTCCATCCCCATAGTATCCACTGTAAATCCCAAATCCTTGAGATATGGCACTTGGGCACTATTCCTCGACCCTTAAAAAGATTGCCTTTGCTGATTTAGGTGTAAGGATAATATCCAGCTTTCACTGAAAGATCCCACCAAAATTAGGTTCATGAATTCCACTTATTCATTTGCTCTAATAATGACACTAAGGTCACTGGCCACACAAACCCTAAGGGTCTACCATCAGAAAACCCTCCTGAAGACTGTTCCTACAGCTAAGTGCTAGAGATACTCCAAACTTTTTACAGAGGAAAAAAGAAGTAAAGAAAGGGGGAGGGAAAGGAAAAAAAGTATGAGCTAGCAAAAAAAGTGACCTACTTTGACACTTCAGATATACTGGTCTGTTTCTTCCCCTCTGAAATAATCAATCCAGCATTCAACAAAAATTTACTCAGTACCTACTATATACCAAGCATTGTCCTAGACGTTTAGGATATAGCAAATGATCCAAACAGATAAAGATGCCTGCCCATGTGGACCTGGTATTCTAGTACAAAAATACATTTAAACAGTGAATATATTAAATAAATTATCTAATTTATAATTTATTTAAAAATTTACTAATATACAATATATTATAGAATCTCTTATATGTTATAAGAAAAATATATGAAATATACACTATTATAACACAGTTTATAAATAAACTATCCAGTAGGTTAGAAAGTAAAATGTGCCACCATAAAAGAAAAGATAAAGGGAGAGTGGGACTGCTGAAGAGAGCGGGAAGAGGCAGGCTCCAGCATTAACTAGAGAGGTCAGGGTAGGCCTTTCTGAGAAAGTGACACTTGAATAAAAACCAAAGAACGTAAGGGCATTAGTTCTATGTAACTGTTTCTCTTTTTGGCATCTAAGATGATCAGAACCAAACTTGAGACTCATGCAGAGTACTCTAGAGGCCCCTGTGATCTGTAAATTTGTGGTCTTTTGTCCCATGGAGGGGCAGGACAAGACAGTGGTTAAGGGCATGGGTTCCAGTGTCATACTGGATTCCAATACTGTCTCTATCATTTACTAGCTACCTGACTTTGGGCATCATATTTCATTTCTCTGAGCCTCAGTTCCCTAGGCTTCAAAATGAAGATAATAACAGTATCTACCTCACAGGGGTCTTTTAAGGATTAAATGAAATAATGTACGCAAATGCCTCTGTACATATGAACTCAATAAAAATCAGCTGTAATTATTGAGCCTTGGTCTTGTCTCTCAAAGATTATTTACATTTTCCTTGGTCTTGATTCTTTTTCCTTATTGATATTTTAACATTGTTTTATGGTTTCTGCTCCTGTGGTAAGCCACCTCAAATCCTTTGTGGATTGGGATGGGTTATAAATAAGTAAATAAATAAAAATCTGGATGGGGAACATTTTCACTGAAGCAAAACATTTTCATTACCAAAAGAGTGAATTTCAAGTGTGGCCCAACCAAGAAATACTGACTCTAATCTTTAACAGTCCATCAAAGACCACCAGCAAGTATGGTTTCTCAGACCATCTTTCTCTCCCCCTCCTCCTCTTTCCCAAACCCGTCTTCCCCCCTCCCTCAAGAGTAGATAAATGAGTCACACAAAATGACTCAACAAGCCTCCTAAATCCTCCCAACCTTATAACTACTTCATTGTCATGGGCCTCGTAGAACTTTCCTTCTCCCCATCAGAGAAGAGAAAGGAAATCAATGGGGTCACTTTCCATGGTGATGGGATTAGGGAGAGGGGAGCTGGTTCAGTGAACAGAGTCGGACATAGGCTAGACTCTCATTACTGTCATTAATTAGTGGGCTCTGTGACCATGGGAAAGCCCCTAGCCCAAGCTAGGGGACAGCACACTCTGACAGTCCCATCAAGACTTCACCCAAGACTTCATCCAAGAGGAAATTGGGGGCCAGTACCAAAAGAGCAGCCAAAAATGAGCAAATGTCCACTACACCCAGCCCCTCAGAGGGTTGTAAAGATTAATTGTCATTGCCATCATCATAGCAAACATTTATTTATTTAATAAACACTTACAATATGCCAGGCACTGTTCAAAGCATGTTACATATATTAACTCATTTAACTTATATTTACAGCTGTGAGGCAGGTACTGCGCTAGGAAACAGGCTCAGAGGACCTCTCTGTGCCTCAGCCTCCTCGTCAGTAATAACTACCTCCTTCCTAAGATGCTTGTGCAAATGCAAGGAGAGAATGCAGGAAAGCAACACGGATAGCTTGTCTTTGAAGCCTTCAAGAAATGACAGGGTTCTTCCTTAACTGCACACCAGATAACTCTCAGTGGACTATGGGAATCTGAAACTCTTCAGTAAGAGGACAGAAACAGGGTGAGAATACTAGCTTAAGTATATTCCTATCTGACATAAACTCACAAGAAGGAAAGGAGAAAGATCATATTTTTGAGCCCCTGCTGCTTTCTAGAGATATTCCTCACCAAAGCCCTTTGAGATGTGCATTATTATCCATATCTGATAGCTGGGGCTGGGCTTTGAACCTAAAGCATGCAGCTAGGAATGTTCGGAAAGCAGCTCTGGCCTTCCAAAGTTGCCTTTATGAAGAACAACTAGCCTCTACCTCAGGACGTCAACAATGACAGAAACCCGTGAGGTCCCAGCACACTTGGGGTATTATGCCTCTGTGACTTCTGAGCTGGGGACAGCAAGACTCTGGGCCAGGCTGATGCTGTTGAGGCTCCCTAAGCACTCTTTCCCCCCTTGCCTCCATCAGCCCCCAGGGCCTTCGCTGTTAAGGCATCCCTGCTCTAGAAGCTTGGGCTTTTGAACTGGCTAGATCTGAATTTGAAAAACACACCCCTTAAATGACCTTAAGTCACTCATTTATTCTTCCTGGTTCCTCTTCTGAACATGGGCATATCAAAATGTCTACCTCCCAAAGTCGCCATGAAGATGAAATAGAGCAGTGCACTGAAAACACACCAAACGGTGCCTGGCACATACTAAACGGCTCATTTTTGGTAGCTGCTATTGTTACGCTGACCTGTCTGGTGAAAATCAGCCTTATGCTGGACGATGGTGATAATACTGTCAGGGAGAAAGAGTGGGTCCTTGAGCACTGGCTGACATATCTACCCATACTTCCATATAGCCCCAAGCACTATGCCCTGGTTATCTGACATTTGAGCCCTTCCCTCCCCCGCTTTCCCCCATAGCAAACTCCTTGAGGGTAACACGGTGACCTAGCTGGGCTCTGTGCCCCTCCCAGAAAAAACATTAAACAGAAAAGACTAATCTAGGCCCAGCCTAGGGCCTCCAGATCAGTGCCCTTGATCCACAAATGTACTGATGGGCCCTTCTGTGCTGGGAACTGGGGAGAAGGAAGACTCCAGCCCTACTTGCCAGGAGTTCATAGCGCTCCTATGAATTTGGAGAAAAGACAAGGAAACACCAGCACAGCAGACAGAAAGTAATGAGGGCTCAGTGTCCCTGGGAATATCATGGGAGGCTCCACGGAGAAGGAGATGGTATTTGAACTGAACCTTAAAAATTAGGCAAATATGAGGGGATGACATTCCAGACTGAAAGCCCAGCCTGAGCAAAGGCCTAGAGAAATACAGGTTTTGTTTAGAGAACAGAGTAGTTTGGTGACACTGGAGAACCGGGATAGGAGAGGACTGAGGAAGGAGCTGGCAGTGAAAGGCCAGTAAGCCTCAGGGGAAGGGAACACAAAATAAAGGTCATAACCACCATGGAGAATATGGGGAGAGCAGGCCTGAAATTTTAAATAGGATAGTCACTCTTCCACGTGACATATTAACGAGGTATAGGAGTAAGCCATCTGACTATATGGGGGAAGAGTTTCCAGGCAGAGAGAATAGCCATGCAAAAGTCCTGAGGCCTCAGGATAGCTGCCATGCTGGTGATGAATCAAAAAGGCCAGTGTGACTGGAGTGTGGGTGGAAGGCGGGGTGGTTGGAAGTGAGGTTCCAACCTCACTAAGTGATTAAAGAGTTTAAAGGAAGCCACTTCATTAAGGACCTTGCAGGTCGTTATGGGGGCTTTAGATTTCACTTGGATGAAATGGAGAGCTACTGCAGGATTTCCAACAAAGGAACAACCTGATCTGACTTACCTTTTAAAAGGATTGTTCTGACTCCTGTGTAAAAAATGAACTGCAAGGGACCAAGAGTGGAAGCTGGGAGACCACCAAAGAGGCTATTGCTGAAATCCAAGCTGGATGGTGGCTGGAACCAGGGTGGGAGCCGTCTGGTGTTTCGCCTCGGTTTCCCCATGTAAAAATGGAGCTTAGAACCCCCTACCTTTGTGCAACCCCAAACCTTAGAAAGCCCCCATCGGGATGGGATGTCGGAACCTCCGGCCAGTAGGGTGCCAGCATAAGGAAGGTACGATTGTGGGGCGCGTGGGCAGTTCCTTGCGCGTCCGTTCCCTTGATGCCCACGACAAAGCCAAGATAGTGCGCGCCCCGCGACGAGCGTCAGGTAGGCGAGACCCGATGGAGGGAGAAGTGTTCACACGCCCTTGCTCCCCAGACACTGATCATGCAGTGGGAAAACGGGCGCCTCCTCCACCGAGTCCTGGAATGGGTCCCGGGCACCAGGCACTGTGTGCGCCCGGTACGCGGCCGTTCCGCGCGCGCAGGTGTGAGCATCGTGCGGAGAGTGCCCCAGGACTCCATCCGCTCACCACCCTCCTCCACCAGCTGTGACCCCTTTGTCTCGCTCGCCCCTACTCCCTTCTGCTGCCTCGTCTGTCCCGCCCCAGGTTCGGCGCGCGCAACCCTGCTGGGGTCCCTCTGGCGGTCGCCGTAGCTACGCAGCCAGGACACGGGGCTCGCGGGAGGAGAAAAATCATGAATGAAATGAACGGGGTGCTCCCACTGTCCCGCCCTCCCTGTCCAGGCAACCCTGGCGTGGTGGCGGTGCCTGAGGAGATTCCGCGCAGAGTTGCGAGGGAGTGGGGGGCGCCCGAGATGGGGTCAGGGGTTAAAGGTCTGTGATCCGGTCCCCCAGGGGCCTTAGGCGCATCCGGAGCTCCCAGTGCCTTCCGCCTCACCCACCCCGCGCCTCGCCAGCTCCGCGGGCCCTGCGCAATTCCCGGGGAGCGGCGTAAGCCCGCCCGGGGGCGGGGCGGAACCGGGGCAGGGGCTGGCCGAGCGACCCGGCGCTGCGCCCGCGACTCCGCAGCTGAAGCGCATTTAGTGAGGCGGTCTGGCGAGGGAGCGCGCACGGAGCGCGGGACGGAGCGCTGGGCAGACGGACCGAAGGACGGACGCCCCCGCACACGCAGACGCACAGGGCTCGGCGCGGCCCCCGTCACACACACACTCGCGCAGACACACAGGGACACACGCAGCCACACGCACACTCGCGCGCGCACATCCTCCCGCCAGCCTGCCCGCCTGCTCGCCGGCGCCCGGAGCCCACTCTGGCCGGTAAGTGCGGCGCCTCCGTCAGCGCCTTTGTGTGGGGAGCCGGAAGGTGGAGGGTGCGGGGTCCCTCCTGAGGCAGCCCCGCAACTGAGACCTCCTCCATCCCGCAGGGCCCAGGAGTCGGCGCCCGCCCCCGCCACGCCCCCACGGGGCTCCCCGCGCCCCCGGACTGGGGGAGGGGGCCCAAAGCGGGGGAGAGGGCCCGGCGCTTGGTAGCAGGGAGGAAGCGGCAGCCACTCCCCACCAAGCTCGTGCGCGGTTCCGGGGAGGGATCGGGAGAGTGGTACGGGGTCCGAGCTTCTGCAGCTGAGGCTGGAGCGCGCGGCTGTTGGCTGCATCGCCTCTCCAGAGCCTGAGCCGCCCAAGGGAGGTTGGAAAGCGCCCCTAGCCTTCTGGCCTCTAAATTTAAATCGCGGCTCCCAGCCATTGCTTCACCTCCCCCGACCCTTGGCTTGAGCCACCCCAAAATAAAAGACCAGCGCGTTCCCCTCCCCTAGCTTGCCGCTTTTTCCTGGATGAGGCCCAGGCTCCTGCAAAACCCAAGATTGCTCAGGTCATATCCTTGGGGAGCCTACCTTATCAAGGATCACGTGGCTTAAGAGGGTCGGAACCAGACGAATCTTAGGAACTCATTAACCCTTTCATTTTTACCAATGGGGAAACTGAGGCCCAGTGAGGTGGCTTGACCAAGGTCACCGGAGAGTTAGTGGCAAAGCCTGCATTAGACTCTAGGTCCCTGGCTTTCATACTCATTTCCCCCCCTCCACAACTAGATCCTATCCCCGTTGATGCCCCACAACCCAAAAATTCACCTGAGTGTACCACGAAAGTCTTTGTAATAACAGTCCTGCCCCCACTTTGAGCGGCAGGTGCTATTCATTTGCTGCCGTCCTTCCTGTTAAGGAGAGGGAAAAAAATGGATTGGCGTTTAATTTGCCTCATTCAGCCTCAAAGGAGCGCTCTGTTATGCAAGCACTCCAGGCTTGGGATTTAGTTTGGGAGAATGAAGAAGCTTTAGATCAGAGATTAGAATTCAGGGTGTTAATGCTGGCTTTCCCAGGAGTCACAGAGCCTGAGTGTCCTCAGTTGGACCAGGTGATGTGGCATTCCGGGATCGTCCTCTTCCTCGTCTTTGACCTGACGGCATGCCCTCCCAGTCACTCTCCCCTCCTCCTTAAGGGCCCAAGTCTTCTAATCTAATTACATCCCTTTCATCATTCCTTTGTGGAAGTCCCCAAGTCCTTCGTGCCAGGCCACCTCCTCCTCGGTGTTTGTTAAGTGCAGCCTCTTGGTATTGCTGACATAGCTGTTGAAGAAGCTTAAATTACAACCAAACCAGGCTTGGGTGGTTTCTCAGAACAAAGCTCCGTCAAGGGCAATTGAGTGTCCCCAGAACTGAGCCCAATTCCTGGTGCAGAGAGGGTACCCTGCAAGGTGTTGTGAAGCAGTACTATCATAGTTGGATGGTGAATGGATGAAGACAGTCACCTTCAGGGAGACTGGATGAGATCGTAGGCGAAGAAGGCAGTGTTCAGTCTCTAGGGTTCTGGGGCTTTTGTCTCAAGAGCTTTCTTCTTGAGTGGGGTGAGCAGCCTAGCATGGAGCAGAGCCAGGGTGGCCAAATGGTAAAACTCCAGAGGCCTCCACTGACATTGATTCCATGTAGATGGCATTGTGCGCCAAGAGGTGCCATTTACACAGACTTCATAATGAATAGTGGCTCCTGGGTTTTTGCCATGCAGAGGCATCCACCCTGAGCGTGAAGAGATCTGGATTCCAGGTCCAGTCTCCTCCTCACTGGCTGTACAATTTCAATAAATGCTTATAACCTCTCTGACTGTTTCTCCAACTGAAAAGTAAGATCATAGGCTTAGAGATTTTCAGGATATCTTTCAGGTCTGAAATATTTATTGGTGGTAGAGGGTGCTGGGGAAGGAAAAGAAGAACACTTATTTAAATAACTGGTATGGGCCTGGTTTTCCTCTTTTACTGTGAAGGTATAATTCCAGACTCAAAGAGATGATGTATGTAGGGTACTCAGCACAGGGCCTGGGGCATAGAAAAAGCTCAGAAATTGTAGCTATTAATGCTGTTTGGGCCCTAGCTTTATGGACATACCCTCCACTTCTTCCCTTCTTCATATCTTTTCCAAAGACATGGGAATTTACAGTCTCAAAGTCCTCCTCCTTTAAAAAAAAAAAAAAAAAAAAAAAAAAAAAAAAAAAAAAACCTCCCCCACTGCCCTATTCCTGGGCTGAGGTGTCCAGTCAGCAAAAGACGTCTATAAAACCTCCCTGGGAGAAGCAGCAGTTTTGTTTGTTGGTTATTTTGCACCTCAGCATGACTGAATTTAATCATCAATCTTTATATAGTGTCAAAGCTTTTCTTACACACCCTGTCACTTATACTTATAACATACCCATGGTATCAATAGTGTTACCATTCCCCATTTTACAGATGGGGAAGTTAAGACTCTGAGTTTAACTTATCTAAGGGTGCATACCTTAAAAGTCTCAGAGCCAGGGAGCTCGGCATTCAATTCAGATGAGCTGATTCCAGATTCTGAACTCTTTTTTCTACATCATATTGCCTGTCCTTTCCCAAGACTTACCCTAAAAGAGAGGCAGATAACCCCTTGGAAAGAGTAGAGAAGAAGGAAGGATTTTATTCTTCTGGAAGATCAGCAATGTCTTCTTGGAGAAGCTAGGTAACATTTGAGCTGGGCCTGAATGATTCGTACATTAGGAGAAAGGAGGAAAAATACTTCAAGGATTGGAAACAGCATGAGCAGAAGACAGACAGGCAGTGGGGACTTCAAGGACATGTACAGAAACTGGAATGTGGTTCACTCAAACTGGAGCAAAAACGATAAAAGAAGAGTCATGAGAAGGAAGGCTGGGTAGGAGGGTGGAGGCGGTTGTTGGGGGCATTGAATGCCAAGCTGAGGAGCTGGTCTTTAGTTTTCAAGTGGGGAAGAGACATGATCAAACCTGGCCATGAGAAAACTCACTCTGGCTTCCCCATGGAGAACAGATTGGAGGGGGAGAGCATACTGGCAGGGAGCCCAGGTAGGAAACAATGACAAAGGTCTAGGTGAGAGATTAGGATTAGGGGTGGTTTTAAGAGTGGGTAGGAAAATGGAAGAGGCCACCGTGTTACAAAATTGGCATCTGATTGGATAAGGACACCAGAGGGAAGGAGGAATAAGACTTTGTGACTGATGGCTAAGGATGATATTCACAGAAGGAGCCCCACAGGAGGAGGAGTGGGGGGGCCATGGGTCTGACAGGGAACCTAATGATTTCTCCTGCAAAGGTGGCTCACCAAGCACCCTAAACTGTCAAGAGCCAATTTGTTCATTCATTCATTCATTCATTCATTCTCCAAATACATATAAGCATCTATATGAGACTTCATATCTTGGACCCATATAAATCAATAAATAGTCATGTTATGGCATAGTAAGGGCATAGTAAACTGTGGTATGATCATAGTGGTAAAGCTCAGATGAGTTGAATGTCTGTGTTGTCATTCAAGTATGAAAATTTGAAGCAAATCTACATATTTTATTCAGTATGGCTTGCTGTTATAAACACTGCTGTTGACTAAGACTAAGTAGTAAAACATACCTGAAATGACTGTAAAACAATTAAAATGGTAACATGTTTGGTCTTCCTTCATCCCTCTTCAAGCACAAATGCACATCCTTCTGGTTCATTTCAAATTTTCCCTTGTGTAACTCTGGTGCCCTCAGCCATCTCCCTCATTCATGGAGATTTTAAAGAAACTCGTCTCTAGCACAAAGGCCCAAATTTGCAGGACAAGGCACTGTCATCTCCAGTAAATTGACAGATTCCCTAAAAGGCAGAGAACAGTGGGAAGGGAGAAATTTTTTTATAGAAGTATTTTTTTATAGAACTATACAAGTATAATTTGAACAATTAATTGTTCAAATGGATCCACAAATAGGAATGGAAAAACTCCAGAAGGTAGCTAATCATGTAAAACTTTTATCTGTGTTAAATTGGACACAGGGAATATGCGGACATTTCAAAATATATAGCACCCCATACCAAAAATGTAGCTGACTCACCAGAAATATGTACAAACCAATGTTCTTTCCAGTGTGAGTTTTCACAGCTGTGTGTAAGTACCGTGTTCTAATCCTAAACTTACTCATGAATAAGTGACCTGGGGTGAAGTTCTTCCCATCTCTGAACTCAGTTTCCCTATCTCTGGGAGGCCAGGCTTGGGTTTCCAGAGTCCCTGCAGCACTAAGCTCGCACTAAGCTCTTGTAGCCTGTGATATCCATGAGCCCATATTATTGACTTCCCCCATGACAGTGACCATGTGAGGTGTGGCTTCCTGCGGCACCCAGATGATTTGGTGGATGTGAGGCAGACAGGTGGTCCTGCACAGAGGAGATGGGATGTTTCCCTTAGCAGGGGCAGCCAGATATTAGGCTAGACATGTGGTCTCAGTCTTAGAATCGTAGATCTCTGGCTCCCTGGTCCAAATTCCATCTGAACCCACTGGTCTGTTCACCTCTAGAAATTTGAAACTCAGGTCATCCCAAGAAAGAAAAAAAAAACTAAAAGTTCTTTTAGCTTTTAAGCAATGTTATCACTCAAAAAGTTCTTTCTTACATTAAACTAGGTATTATGGAAAAAGACACAAAAAAAATTTTAAAAGGAAGAAGATAAATAAAAAAAGGAAAAATAAGACTTCCCCTTCATTCTTCAATGTCGTCTCCATTTTTTCTGCATCTGGCGACATGTGAGATGATCACCTTGGCTACCAGTGTCTGGCAAAACTCAGAAATCCCAAACTCTTAGACTGAAGAAAGCTTTTTCCAACAAGCTGCAGCACGTGAAACAAAAGCCGTCCTCCTTCCTGGGTCCTTCTTGAAACAACCTTGACTCAAGTTTCCACACCTGGGGTGTAGCATGTTGTGTTGGGAGGGGGTCCCATTGAGCTGGATGTAGGGATCCACAGTTTGCATGTATGTAAGGGAGCAAGCATCCTGGTGGGAATTCCTAACTGAGGGCTGATGTAGGGGATAATCTGTCCATAGCCAAATCTCATGGTTACTGTATGGCAAAGTAAAGACCCTAAATTGCCCTCCCTTTTAGCGGTGAGGTGGTTGATTACAGTCATTAGAGAGACATCCAAGTCTCAACATGTCTTTCTGAAGAGTCAACATGAAATTCCTCCCTCCCCCATCTCTCTGGAAGCCATTCAGGAGGGATTTGTGGACTTCAGTGGTGGCAGCATGTGGGCATCTGGAGTCAACTTCAAAGATTGTTTTAAGGCTGATAACGTGTGTATTTCATCATCTGCCTAACGGTGTTGCCTGGCCTTTATAAAATAAATTGCAATTTTGAAAATAATACAACCATATTCCATACTAGAGAACAAATGTAAAATTAACCATTATTTTGTACATCCCATTCTATTTTTCTATAGATCTGTTTGTAATAGTTGAAATCAGTCGACGTGTAGTTTTATAGCCTGCATTTTTCGCTTAACATTTTATCATAATGTCTGTGTTTCTACGTGGTCTTCTTATCCACCATGGTTTTCCCATATCTTATTTAAGCATTTCTTTGTTGTTGGACATAAGCAATAGCGAGCATCTCCAAGCACGCAGCTTTTCCATCTCAGAGTTCCATCTCGTCATTTTAAGCATCCTCAAGGGGGTGTGACGGGATCAAGGGTGGCTAAAGAGGGGTGCAAAGAAAAGAAACTGCAGACTGAGGGCAGGTGCAGGTTGATTTCACGGATGCAAATGATGTGGCCCCAGGTCCTGGGGTAGAAGGAGAACAGGGAACACCAGAGCTGTAGCCAAGGAGAAGAGGGAGAGACATCACAGACAAGGAGGCAAAGGTCACAGCGCTGAATGGTTGATGGAGGAACGTTAGCTCCATCAGATTTCAGATGGAGACCTCCCAGGGTTGGTTTGGTTGGTTTGGGGCGCTTTTTGTTTTAATCGTAAAATTAAACAAAATACACATAATGTTAAATTTACTATTTTAACCATTTTTAAGTGTACAATTTTGTGCATTATATATACTTACATTGTTGTGCAACCATCACCACTGTCCATCTCCAGAACTTTTTTGTCTTCCCAAACAAACACCCTATCAATTAAATAGTAATTCCTCATTCTCACCTCCCACCCCCTCCAGCCCCTGGATTCCTCTGTTATACTTTTTGTCTCCATGAATTTGCATATTCTAGGTACCTCATATGAGTGGAATCATATAATATTTGTCCTTTTGTGTCTGGCTCTTTCACTTAGCCTGTTTTCACATTTCATCCATGTTGTAGCATGTGTCAGAACCTCATTCCTTTTTAAGGCTGAACATATTCCACTGTATGTACCTCATTTTTATTCACTTGTCTGTTCCACCTTTTGGCTGTTGTGAATAATGCTGCTGTGAATATTGGTGCTCAAGTATCTGTTTAAGTCCTGCTTTCAATTCTTTTGAGTATATACCTAGCAGTGGAATTACTGGATCATATGGTAATTCTATGTTTAACTTTTTGAGAAGCTGTGGGGTGCTTTTTAAAAAGGATTTTTGTGTGCCTGGCATGAAAAAGACCACTGAGTGTGAAGTCTTAGGAGTAGAGGGTCCAAGAAGAAGCCATTAAGTTAAAAAGGTAAATTTTGTGTGAGTTCTACATGGTCTTGGAGGTAATAGAGAGGAGGGAAGAGGGAACAGAATACAAATGAGTCCAACTTCCATTTCTCAAGAATTATTGTGATTTGGAGGCATTGTGGGTGGGAAAAGAAAGCTCTCAGGAGACATCTTAGTGGGTGGAATTCATTCATGCATGCAGGCATTTACTGCACTGGGCATTGTGGTGGACACAGGACCCTCAGCAATCAATACAACCACAAGGACCCTGCCCTCCAGGAGCTTATGTCTTTTGGGGGCACCAGAGAAGTAATTTGGTGACAGTGGTCCATAGTGACATGTGCTGTGATAATAAGCATTAACTTTTGCGTAGTGCTTATTACGTTATCTCACTTAATCTTTGTAACAGTTCAGTGAAGAAGGTTATCATCCATAGTTTGCAGGTGAGGAAACAGAGAGCTTCAGTAGCTCACCAGGAACACACAGCTAGTTGGCAGAGCCAGAAAACAGACCTAGGCAGTAACTGTGCTCTGGCACTGGGGCAGAGGGCTATGGGAACACAGGAGAGCCACCTGCCCAGGGTGGAAGTCAGAGAAGGCTTCTGAAGGAAGCAGTCAGGCGAGCATGTTAGTGTAAGTTGGCTGTGTTCTTCTTTAACCATGATCTCAGAAGATAGTTTTCTGTAGCAGTAGCAGCAGCATCCAGCTCTACGTCCGGTGACTGCAAACTCCCAGGGAGCCTCACCTCTTTGATTGCACTTCAGAGGAAGATGATCACTTTATCACCCTTGGTGCTTATTGGGAGGCAGGGAGGCCGGGGGTGGGGCGTTTCTTTTTCCATCTGACATCTGCTGCCTCTGCTACTTCCCTGGCTGGCCTTCTTCCAACCCCTTCAGTGTCTGAGTGCCTTGGATGGACCTCCTGGGGCCCGACTTGGGCCTGGACAGCTTCAGGCCAGTGGGCTAGAGTTAAGCAAATACAAGGTCCAGGAGCAGCAGTGAAGATCATTTGTCTACCTTCTGTGAACATCATTGTCCCAAGATGCCTGGACCCTGTGGGCTCCCATCACCACCAAAGTTCCATCTTCCCAAAACACAAATGCAGCTAGTTCCCTCTCTCTTTCCGTTTCTCCATGGCTTCCTGTGGCACTGTTTCTCCACAGGGACCCTACTGGCCTTTGGGTGGGAGCTCTCTTTGCTGTGAAAGCATCCCTGGCCCCGTCCCCTGTATATTTTCCAGTAGCACCCTTCAGTCATTGTGACAACCAAAAACGCTCACACCCATTTTTAAGGTATATTTTACAATCAGTCAGATGTACGGCTCTTAAGAGTTCTGTTTGGTAAGTTTCGACAACTGTATGAACGCATATAACCATCATGGAGATCAAGATGCAGAACGTTTCCATCACCCCTGAAAGTTCAGAGGTAACGGTTCTTCCCATTCCCGTCATTGTAGATGAGTCAGGTCTCTTCTTGATCTTCATATAAACGGAATCTAATATGTGGTCTTCTGTGCCATAAAGTAGTTCTTAAGATCCACTGATGTTGTTCCCCACCCCGCCACAAACGGATTTCTAAATGCCAACTAGGGTGGCAATACCTGCCTTACTCCCCCGGAGGGGAAAAAATGGCCTATGAATTCAAATCAGTGTATGTTATCCTGGTGCTTGAAACTTTCTGCCATGTGACGAGAGGCCCTCTCCTGCCCACCCTCCAGCCCCACTGAGGTGCCACCTCCTCATGGCACACCTGGCCCTTTCACCTCCCTGGGCCTTTGCCCCTGCAATATTCTCTGCCTGGAATGTCCTCCCCACTGTCTGATGAACTCCTGCTTGTTCAGGACTCTTCCCAGCAGCTTTCCAAACTCTCTCATTGTGCCCTCCTGCGTACTCCCATAAGACAGCCTCAGTGGACATTTAACACATTTCTGACTCTACTCGCTGGACTAGAAGATGGTGGAGGTCAGGGACTGGATCTTAGTCATCTGTGTACCCCACAGGCCCAGCACAGAGCCTCATATTAAAGAAATGGATATAAGATTATAGCAGGTTTTGCCTCAACATTATTTCAGGGACAGACTAGATTTAACATAGCTATGCAAAATGTATCCCAACCACCCTCTGAAGCTGATAAAAGAAAGGTGGTCAAAAAAGTCTAATCTCTGACCACAGATAAACTTGGACTGAAACTTACTGCCAGTGACGCAGAGACCAGAGCACGTGGCATCATAGGAAATGGCATCAATGCATGCAAAATAGCACAGCTCAGAGAAAGGGGAGAGACCAGAGTCAGTCAGGGAAGGGTGTCTGGCAGAGGCGAGTTCCAAGTGTTTTCAGAGAGGAGTCCTGTTGAGCCCAGGGGTGACATCCATAGAGAACTTTAGAGCGTGTTCCAAGGCAGCCTGGACCATGTCCCCTTGTGACCCTGGTACTGAGTCTCCAGCAGCTTCCCTTCCCTCCTCTCACTCCTTTCCACTCATTTCTTCCTTCCTCGTTTTTCTCCCATTTAGTTTCTCCTTCCCATCTTCCTTCTAAATCTGAGAGTACAGGAAAGAGCTGGATGTATTTTGCCCTTCCTTCCATCTCTCCTGCTCTGTACCAGGCTCCCTGTCATGGAGGATACAGAAGGAGGCCCGTCCCTTGCCCCTTCTCAGCCTGGGCTACCCACAGAAGCCAAAGTATGGACAAGAGAGCCAGGGGGGCAGCCCAGGATGGAGTACAGTCCATGCCAGGTTCCAAGTCACCAAAACACTGGGGGAAGAACTCAGCCGGACAAGAGGTCAGCATGCGCTAGACTCACTGGGGAGGCTCCCTGGAGGCGGCATGAGCTGAGGTGGGCTTTGGAAGGACAGGGGGCTACAGCTTGTAGGAGAGGAGAAGGGAGGCTTGTCCAGGCAGGAGGACAAGGGGAGACAAAGGGTGAGCAGGGCGGGGGGGCGGGCCAATTTCATGGTGAAGGAGGATCTTCCTTTACCTACCCTTCCCACGGGCTCTGGGTCTGACTCAGGGGACCTAGAAACAGCCTGGAGCTCTCCAGAGGGGAGAGGAGTCAGTTCTGCTGGGAGGCCCCTCTCATCCTCATTCTTTCCTGCCTTGTTCTCATTAGCTCCTGGAACACCTGACAGAGCCTGAGGAAATAGGAAGCAGACCTTTGTAGCTGATGGCACTGCCTGGTACAAAGAGCAGGACCATCTCCCATGCTGGGTTGACTTGGAGGGAGACAGGAAATGAAGCTTTGAGCCAGGTCAGCAGGAATAACGAGGAGGATGTCTGCCTTGGGATTGCCTAGCACTTTCTACAGACATCACTCACTTCCCAGTTTTTACCACAGCCCTGCAGCTCTTACTGCTTCCATGTTACAGGGGAGGACACTGAGGCTCAGAGAGTTAAGACACTGGCCCCAGATCCTGTGAGGAGAAGGTGGCAGAACACAGCACTTCAGCCAGATCTCTCTGCCTCTGAATCCATCCTTTTTCCAGAGGACCATGGTTGCCTTAAGGTGTATGACATCAGAATGGCCAGTCTGTTATGTTTTGAGAAAAATCAACCCATGACAGGACCTCTGCTGACAGCCTACCTGGTGCCAGGTTTCCACATGCCCACTGGCACAAGGCAGTGAAAGGATCAATCATCACTGGCCTAGGACCAAGCTCCTGCCTGTCTTCTCCATTGGCCACCTGGGCAGGACCACAGTGATCACTTGCCTGCTCCCATGTCAGTCCCTAACCCCTCTAAATGCCTGTGAACTCCTACAAAGTGGCATAGTGACATCTTCTTCACTGGGTTGTCATAAGGATTGAATGAAATAAGGTATTGGAAAGCATGTGGCACATAGTAGGTATGCAGCTGATGTTGATTAAATAGAAATCAGGAGGTCAGACCATTTTCATCCATGACTCCTGGTCCCATCTGGACTTTTTTTCCTAGTTGACATTTATTCTCTCTCCTGGCAAAGGAGCCTTCAATCCAGCTAATGTTTCCAAACCCAGCCTCTGCCTTGTCCCTCCCAGACACTGTTTCTGACTCATTTAGTCTGACTCTTCCACCAAACCCTAAGGTGCCAGCATCTTCCCAGCCTGGGCACAGAAGAGTTAAATCAGAGCCTGGGGGCAGAGGCCCTGATGGGGAACTAGAGCCCACAGTATAGGGTATGAAAGGAGCTAGGCACCCCCTAGCAGCAAATGGGAGCAAACTTAGCTCTGAACCTCAGCTTTCCCCTCTAGGGGCATCTAAGCCCTATGAGAAGGAGCTTTATAAGCAATGAAACGCAAAGTAGATGCCAGGAGGGACCATCATGAACAATCCAAAGCAAGGGACAAGCAGCGCTGGCAGTCCAGGCCAAGGCACAGTATCAGGGAAGTCTAGGGATGAAACCAGAGGCACAAAATAATGTGTGATCAGGGTAGGTGTGTAACAACACAGGCTAGTTCCAGGAGGAGAAAGGAGAGCTGCAAGAGTAGACGAGGCCTCAGTCCTAGAAGGCAGAGACTCTGCCTGCCAGGGCATAAAGCGGAAGGCCAGTTGCTGGAATTGGACCAGTGTCAGGACCAGACAACAGACTGAGTTAAAACTCTTGACAGCAACACTTAAGATATTGGCTAACCTGTATTGGAGTGCTGAATTAGTTTCTACCGTTGGTCCATTTTTCAGATTAGGAAACTGAGGCACAGAGAGATGGAGCAAAACTCCTGACCTCTGTCAAGACTGGCTGCTGGAGGCCTCTTGTTCATAGCTTGAAATCAGCCATGGTGAGAGCATTTACACCTTGGGAATTGGCAAATGCCACAAACCAAGGCTTTTTTTTTTTTTTTTTAAGAACTTATTAGCACACCACAAGACTTATCGCAGAGACTCCATGGGCCTCTTCTATGGGGAGAGAAGGGCTATATTAACTGGGAAATAGGCAAAGTCTGACACACAAGATGATGACAACTAACATTTTTTGGAACTTACTGTTATAAGCTTTTTACATGTAGCTCATGTAAAAACTTTGTATGAGGATTAAAATTAATTTAATCTCTGTAATAACCTTCTGAAGTGTAGACATTGTTATTCCCATTTCACAGATGAAGAAACTGAGGCACAGAGAAGTCAAGGATCTTGCTTAAGATCAGGCAGCCATGGGGGAGCCTTGATTCGTACCGGGCAATCCAGTGCCAAAGCCCATGCATTTATTGCTTTTGTTGTGTTTTTAATGAGCCATTTGTAAATGGTCAAACTCCAGCCAACTTTTTTTTTGAGAAATGTTTTTTGAACATTTGTCTGGTGCCAGATAGAGTATTAGACATGGGAAACGGGAAGGTTCGCACCAGGCTGTAAACCTAGTGATTTAAATAAAGCCCAGACCTGGAGTTGAAGCAAACTGAGTTGAAGACTGGTTCTGCTGCTTACCAACTGTGTGACCTTGAGTGAGTGACTCCAACTCTCCCAGTCCCCATCTCCACACGTGGAGAAGGCTGAGGACCACTGTCCCCACATAGGGTTATAGTGGGAAGTAAATGATGTGGTACATGCACAGTGCTTGGCACAGTATCCAGCACACAGTATAAGGACTATAAACCACAGGTTTGTGTCCAGGGAGCTCAGTGTGAGGCAGGGATATGGGCATCAATAGACAATTACTGCACAGAGAGGTGAAAACAGACGAGAGGGTACCCAGTTCTTTCTAAGGGAGTCAGGGAGGGTTATACTAAGGAGGAGGCCTTTGAACAGGGTCTTAAGACAAGTAAGAGTTTTCCAGACACAGGAGGGAAAAGGGGGGCTCTTCCAGTGGAGGGGAAGGTGCATTCCAAGGCATTATAGACAGGAGTGAACATCTAGCTGAACCGAAGTACCAGAACACCCCCACAAACAGTGTGATCACGCCTTTGTGTTTATGATTGCCTGTTTTCTCCTTGTAAATTAAACTGTATAATTGGTGGGGGGAGCGGATTGTAGAGAGAGGGAGCAGAAAGGAATGTTTTCTGAGTCTTGGAGAACAGAGGCTTAGAGCAGATGACCTTTGAACTCTGAAATCCTGCTCTTTGATCGTCTTTTGGGCCCATGTCTGCCTCACAGTTTATAATCATATAGAACCATGTGCAACATCAAATCATCACAGCTGAACGTGGCCTCCATCAATCATTGGCTTGGGCTTGATCGCCCTCCATTGTTGACAGTTGCCCAGGCTCCGTGCACCAAGGCCTTGTTTCCCTGGGGCCATGAGCACCCTCTGCTGGTTCACTGCCACTCTTCCATCTGCCTCATTAAACCTTGACAGCTCCAGAATTGAAGCCTGACATAGAAGGAAAGGCCCTAATGGTCATTCAACCCCTTTGATTTTCATTTGGGGCTACTGAGCCTCAAACAGTGGAAAGGACTGGCCCAGGGTCACTAGTAGCCTGGGCTCTGTAAAATGGGGATCATCACAGGCTACCGCATTGATTTATGGTGAGGATTTTTTTAAGAACTTATAGAAAGTAACTGCTGTAATGTTCACACTCTTCCTATTTGCGTAGTACTGCCTTCACCAAAGGCTAAAAAGTGCAAGAGAAGAGAGGTTAGGAATATGGCTTGGTGGGTGGGCAGATCTATAATTACTAGCTGTGTGGCCTTGGGCAGATCACTTCTCTAAATATACATTTTCTCCCCTAGAAAATGCAAGTAATGATAGTACATTCCTCCTAGGGCTATCATAAGGATTAAATATGCTAACACATGTAAGGCACTCAGGACAGTGCCAGGCATGTGTGGAAAGGGATCAATAGAGATAGGTGCCCATTCTTTCATTAATCCTATTGTCTTTGTTATCCTTTTAATCAGTCAGGGTTCTGTGGAAGCTGTTCCTGAACAAGTGACCTGAAGATTGACTCTGCCCTCCCTCCTTCCTCACCCTGGTCACCTCCTCCCACTCCTCTCCTTCCTCACCAACCTGACCATAAGAGAAAGAGAATGTGGATTTTAAAAGAAAGCAGGAGTGTCCCCAAGAAAAGGCTAGGAGGGTCTGCAGAGCCTAAGCTGGATCACAGTGAGGTTGTGGTCCCTCTACCCCAAAGATGTAGTCAGGACAAAAGGCTTTGGCTTCAGCCACAAGCTTCTGACCTGTCTCCACAGCTAGTCACTTCTGCTCTGGCCCTGGCATGGTGACCAAGGCCAGCAGAGAGCCTTTGTGTGTCTCTGCCACTCCCATCCCACCCAACCTAAGAATTTGGCAGGACAGGAGCTCCTCACACCTTCCACCAGACCCTTCCTCCTCAGAGTACAGGAAGGCAGCAGGTAAATTCAGTTCTTCTCAGGCCTTTGGACCAAACCACTGACACCTGCAGCCTGACCGTGCCCTCCTCTTGTCACCGATGGGGGTGCACAGTCCTCAGATGCCTCTCTCCTAAGGCTGTCCCAGATATCAGGCCACTGTTCAAAGCCCTTTGTGCTTTCTGGAAGCTAGGTTCCTAGCCCTTTCCTGGGAGTTTGCACGTTGTCTACACACCCACTTCCCCTCACCATCTCCCTCATCTCTGTCCTCTGCTGTGCCTTCGTGGGTCATTTGCACAATTCCTGAGCACCTGCTATTTACCAGGCACCATGACAGTCATTTTCACATTCCTCTCATTCACTGATAATCCTCACCTCAGTCTCGTGTAGAAGGTATTGTCAGTCCTGTCTGACAAATGAGAAAAATGTAAGGCCCAGTGTTAAAGACACTTTCCCAAAGCCACACAGCATTACTAGAGCAGAATGAAGATCTGTCCCCAGGAAAGGCTTCCTAGAGGAGGTAAAGATTAAGCTGGACCTTAAAACCTGAGTTAGATTTTGAGGAGGAGCACAAAGAGGTGATGGCATTCCAGGCAGGAGAAACAGCCTAAGCAGAGGGGCAAAGGAGAGGTCGTGTGGGCGATGGAAAGGCACTTACAGTCTGAAAGTCAGAGCGGCTGGAGCAGGTGGTCCAACAAAGGGGGCAGTCCCCAGCCACAGCCAGGCCGTCACCACACCCACCTTTCATCTGGTCTCCCAGCCCCCAGGCTTCCCGGTCACGAAACCATTCTTGGCACCAATAGATTTCTTAATCCTCAATATTGGGTATGGAAGAAGTGTCTCCCCTAAGTGAAATTAGGCTGGACTCAAAGCTCCCCATCACTTCTAGCTGGTAAGAAATTCAATCTCAATTAGTCATTAGTGGGGCGCCCCTCCCCAACCTCTGCCACAACCACCATACCAGGGATTTTCAAGGAAACCATGCCAGCTATACCTGAGATATCCCCCAGCCCAGCGTGACAGGCCCCTCCAGGATCTGCTGCCTCTGGGCCCCATGTGAGGTTTGCCCTTGTGGGATGCTGCAGAAACCCCAGAGGCTAAGATCCAGCCCACTCTACGTACCTCACAACCATGCCCCGGTGGTCCTATCATGGTCTGCACATACACACCGGGCACCAGTTCCAGAACTTGCTTGCCTTCTTAGGCCTGGAGACCCCCCTCCACTCCTTCATGCCCCCACCTCCCAAGAGACTCCCCCTCCAGGAGTTCCAGCTTTCACAGAACAAAGACCAGGAAGGATAGCTCCTCCCAAACTTGGCCTTTGGTCCTGCAGCCAAACCTCCCCCAAGGGAGTGTAGGCTGCCTTACCCCTCTGGGAGGAAGGGGAGACAGAAAGAAAAAAATTGCAAATGAGCATCTCAGTAAATTGTCCTGTTCCACAGCCACTCACCCCCACACCTGTCTCACATCTCATCGTAAATGTCCCTTCCTGGGAGCCCTTCCCTGACTCCTCGGTCTCATCAGGGGCCTCCCTGGTGCTTCCAGGGCACCCTGCACATCTCCCCTCATGCCACCTATGTCACCACTGCCTTTTTTCTTACCTGCATCCCCCATGAGATGTTTATAGTTCAGCGTATTCCCAGGACCTCACACGTGGCCTGCGCACAGGAGATGTTTAGGAAACACAAGTTGAACAAATGAATGGTCCAGTCCCTGAATCAGACTCCCATGAAAGACAGAAAGCTGTTGTCTGAGCCCTTCCACAGGCTGGCCTGTCCAGCACCCTTCCATCTTTTCTCCCCTTGGGTCTCTGCCACGCCCCCGCATCCCACCAACAGAGCAGGGGTGGAAAGGAAGTCATTCGTCTGGGCACATCCCAAGCAGAGAACACTCAGACCCTGTGTTTAGGATCCAGAACACTCCAAGTTTGCAGTCTGCTCAGACGTGGGGACAGATGGCTGGACAGTGGACAGCTGGGCAAGGAGGGTAGGCAGCTTGACAGGACGGAAATAGCAGTGAACTAAGCATTGGGAGTCCTGGGCTCACAGCCTGTCTGTTCCACAAGTTTGCTGCATGCAGCGGTCTGGGTTCTTTGGTTGCCAGCAACAGAAACTGACTCTGAGTAACTTAGGCATAAAAGATGTTTATTAGAAGGTTCTGGGATATGACACAGAAATAACAGGTAACTGAGCTCTGGTTTAGGCTCTCCGTGTGGCAAGGGTCAGGCAGGGCACCAGGGGAGGGGAGAGGTGACTCCCAAAAGGAAATCGGGATTTTGTTAACTACCAGGAAACAACTGTTCACACAACTGTATGACCTGAGGAAAGCCACTTAACCTCAGTGACTCTTCCCCTCAGTTTCCCATCTGGATGTTCTGAAGCTGGTGTCTCTCCTCCATTCACATCTCCAGTTTGCTTTTTGCTGAGAAAGCCTCCTGCCCTGGCCCCAGATGGCACCTTTCCCCATGCAGACATCTTGGGAATGAATTATGAGGGAGCTGGATGAGCGTGTTGGGGGGGGGGTCCCTGCAGCCCACCCATTGATGAGGCCAAGCCTTTTTCCTCCCGCATGCTCTGGGACATGTGACTCACTTATATGAGGTCATCAACATGATATTTTCCATGAAACCAGCATGTTCTCTGCCCCTACATGCTGAAAATCTGGACAGCATTGTGGGCCTCTTCCTGACCACAGTCTGGCCATCTTCTCTAGGATGGGAGCTCCTAGCTGGAGTCTGCCCTCCCAGAGCCTCCAAAGCCACCAACCCTGAGACCCTGCCACTGCCCTCCATTTGACCTTTAATGTATACATGAACAGGCTCAGGCCCTGTGCTGAACGCTTGGGATGCAGAGGTGGTTGAGGGGGTGTGGGTGCTCCCAAGTCACTTGAAAGCCGGTGGGGGAGGCAGGTGCATAAACAGCTAACTATAGTAGCAGAACAAAGCAAGAGACAAAGGGAAGTGTGAGCCAGGTGTGGGAGAGCTTGATTCTTTCTGGGAGATCAGGGAGTGCTCCATGGAAGAGGTAACGCCTAAGTCAGGCCTTGGAGAATGCATAAGATTTGGCAGAAGGAAGAAACAATGTTCCATGCTGAGGGAACAGCATGAACAAGACTTGAAAGTAGGAATGGACAGGATAGACTCAGTAGAGATCTGGTGGGGTCAGAGCTTTGAGAGGGTCGTATGAGCTTATTGTGGACAGCAAGGGGTATTTAGAGGGCCCAGGAGCACGAAGCCCAAGGTAAAGGGCACACCTTCCTGGGCTTGGCTCAGCCTCACACCCGGGAATCCTGACTTCAGCATCCCAGCTCCACCTCACTCCTCACCCACCGTGGAAGCAGCTCAGGCTGCTCTGCCTGCCTCACCAAACCCGTCAGTTCTTTCTCTGCATGAGTCCTGGGCAAAGCTGGCATCCTCTCTCTCTAGGATGCCTCCTAATAGACCCACCTGTCCCCCACCCCATCCGCCAGGCAGAGGGGAGGTGCTGCAGTCCTTCCCCGACAGGGCTCTGTTAGAACCCTTCACCCAGCCCACAGCAGCCACCAGCCATGAGCTCCTGGAAGATGGGGTGGGTAGTCCAGGCCGGGTCTCTAGCACCCAGAACTAGTGGAGTAGCTGGGTAGTACACGGTACCTTCACACACAAATGAATGCATGAAGGTGACGAATTCAAGCTGCAAAGGGCGTAGATTCTAACCACCTTATTGTATAGATGAGGCCCCAGACCCAGGGTAAGGAAACGATTGCCCAAAGGCATAAGCATGTTGGAAGCAGAGTGTAAAACAGCAGTTTGGTTCATAGCAGCACTATTCACGATAGCCAAAAGGTAAAAACAACCCACATTTTCAGCTGATGAGTAGGTAAATAAAATGTAGTCTATCCTACAGCAGAATATTATTCAGCCATAAAAAGGAATGAAGTACTGATACATGCTACCGACTTTGATGAACTTAGAAGACATTATGCTAAGTGACAGAAGCCAGATACAAAAGGCTACATATTTTATGATTCCATTTATATGAAATATCCAGAATAGGCAAATTCATAGAGACAGAAGGCAAATTAGTGGTTGCTGGGGGCTGGGGGGAGGAGAGAACAAGGTGTGACTCCTTAATGGGTACAGACTTTCCTTTTGGCGTGATAAAAATGTTCTGGAACTAGATAATGGTGGTGGGTGAACAACAAACACTATGAATGCATTAAATGCCACTGAATTGTGCACTTGGTTAAAATGGTGAATTTTATGCTATGTGAATTTTCCCACAATAAAAAAGAATAGTTTGGGGCTAGATCAGATGCTACCTAATGTCCAGTCCTCAAACACATGCTGCTGTCCTCCCTTCCTGTTAAAGACCTCCCAGCCCAGGCCAAGCATAGAGGAGCCCCTGCCACCTGTTGGTGCAGGGAAGCCACATGGTCAAGTGGCAGAGGGCCGTCCCACCCAGGAGGCAGGATTCCTGGCGTCCAGGCTGCTTCTGGCTCAGGTGCCTCTGCTGAGGCCTAGCCCCAGTCTGCTGCCCCATCCCTCTTAGCAGCCTATTTCCGATTAACACCAAATGTTCCATACGTCTCAGGCCTCCGTGCCTTGCTCTTGCTATAGCTCTACCCAAGAAGTTCTTTCCCTTGCAACCCCTCTTCCATCTAGAAACATCCTTTAAGAATCAGCTCTTGACTTCCCCTAGGAGAAGAGTTCCTCTTCCCCTTGCCCCCTCACCACAGACTGAGCTGAGCTTCCCCAAGCTGTCACACACAAACCTTGATGAAAACAAGTGTCAGGGTGCAATCATGTTTGCATGCCTGTCTCCTCAAGAAGACTGGGAGCCTGTAAGGAAGGGCCTGGCGTGTTCATCGTCATATTCCTGGACAGCTCTGGTGCCTTGCTCACAGGAGATGCTCAGCAAGTGCCTGTTGAATGAAGCAATGGCTTTGGAAAGGTTCTTTCCCTTCCAGGACACTCTCCATCAGTGAAATAGGGACAGGCTGGGTGATTTCCAAGTCCCTTCACGATCTCTGGGGTTCTCAGAGCAGCAGTGAGGGGGCCAGCCCAGCAAGTTGCTCCCTGTTGTCAAAGGCCAGTTTTCTTCTGTCACCCAGCTGATGGAAATGGGGAAGGAGAGAGAAGGAGCCTGCTGCAATCCACTGCAAGCAGCTATTTCTGCTCTTGGCAGGGAGGAAGGAGGCCAGTGCCCTGATACTGGTCTTCTCATTCAGCCTGAATGGGCCGTCTATTCTCTTTGGAAATCTAATTAAACCCTCTCCTGAACAGCCTAGACATGCAGGTTTTGGTTGGAGTTGCCTGGAGTCCTTCAGCTATAGGGCAGAGCAGCGGGCTTTTGCTCCGTTTTCCTCTGCAGTCGAGAGGTGCTACTCTTTCTGCTTTTCTGATTATGAAATTAGTCATTTTCTAGGAAGCTTATTTATAGAGTCCGCTGCACACATGCAGCACTGAGCTATTCTGAACATGGCTGAGGGCCTGGGAGGCTTAAGGTGTGAAAGCAGGTGTGAGTCACACATGGGTCCCCTTCCAGAGGTACCTTGCCCTTTCTGCACCCAGCCAGGGGCCAGCCCTCATGTGCTGCCCTCCAGCTGGGGGGTACTCTTCAGGGTAAAGAAAAAGTCAGGATTGGGAGGTTGCAGGTAGCTGTTCTCGAACCCAATCCCTGTGGCCACCAACTCAGTATATGACTTGGGGCAAGTCAGACCCTCACTCTCTGCCTCAGTTTCCTCCTCTATAAAGTGAGAGGCCTTGCAGATCTGTGATTCTCTGGACAGCACCTGTGGAGGAGAGTTCCAAATGACTTAACAAAGACCTGGCCACAAAGCAGCTCAGATGTCTGTCTGAGGTTCCTGATGTTTTTTTTTTCAAGAATGTGAGGGCAACATTTACTTATTCCACAAATATTTATTTATTGAACACCCTACAGTGAGCCAGGCACTATGCCAGGCTTTGAAGATACAGTAATAAAACAAACAGTGGTCCCTGCCCTCATATAGCCTACAGTCTGATGGTTGAAACAGTTGTTAATCAAATAATGGCATAAATTAAAATGAAATTTCCAAATGTTTTGAGTGCCATGAGTAAAAGTACGGGGAAGCAGAGCTGGAGGAGCTCTCCAGGTACAGGGAAAAGTGCATGCAAAGGTGCTGTGAAGAAAAGAGCCTGTGCAGCGTGGCTGGAGTACAGAGGTCAAGGGGAAAAGGGCATAAGATAATGTTGAAGGGATAAATTCACAAGATCTAGTGAACTATGTCAAAGGATTTTTATCTTTGTTCTAAGTACAATAGGATGCCTTCAAAGTATTTTTTCAAGGAAGGTTATGTGAAAAAGTTGAGTTTTAAGGAATTGCTTCTATTTCAAGCCTGCCCCATCCAGTTGTGTAGGTTGTAAACTGCACATCTTATGTAAGCCATATGCATTGAAGCCATGTGGAGAATGTTTTGGAGGCCAGCCTGAGTAGATGCCAGAGACCAGTTAAAATACTGTTGCAGTAATCTAGGCAAGAGATGATGGTGTTTTGGATCAAGATGGAGATGGTGGAGAGGGAGAAAAGTGGAGGGACTCAGGAGACATTTAAAGTTAGTCATTTGCCTTGAAGACAGCAACCCACTCTCTGCAGGAGAGCTGGGCTTTGGGACTTGGGATTCTCAGAGAACCTGCCAGTTGGAGTGTGAGAAAAAAATAAAATACTGTAATACAATGCCAGTTGGGAGCAAAAGACATCAGAGTGAAAGGGTCACCCTTAAACAGCCCTTGATTATTTAAAACGTGCACTTGGGCCTGCAGTAGGCCCCAAGACCAGTCCAAGAGGCAGGATTGCAGGACTAGTGGACAGAGAGGCCGCTGACCTCCTGGACTTCTTGGAAGTATTATGCTAGCAAGGCAAAATTAAGAGTTCAGAAATCAAATCTCACTGGCTTAAGCTAAAATGTGGGACTTTATTGGAAGGATCCTGTAACATCTCATGGTCTTGATGGAAATGTTGTCCAATTGACTCAGTACAGCCGGGATGAAGCAGCTCTGAGGCCCCTGGCAGCAGACATTTGCAGCTTTCCTCTCCAGGGCACCATGGCTACCATGATTCAGCACCAGCAACTGCAGGCTCCAGGCCTTCCAGAGTGCATTTTAAACATTCAAGGGAAAGGATGTGATTGACCCAGACTGGTTTGTGTGTCCAGCCCTGGATCTTTCAGCTACTGCCAAGGGTCAGAGACATGAAGGGCAGACAGGGACATTGGAGCCCACGCCTGCATTTCAGGCCATTCCTAGCGTAGGGGGCCCCTGTGAGCTGTGTGGTTGCCCTCAGGTATAGCGTATCTATTCTGGCTGATCTCCAGCAACATTTTTCCCACTTAACTGGGTAAAGGAGAAAAGCTAGATCCCAGTACAGTTCTATAAGGTGCCCTGATGGGCTAGAAAGAAGGTTTTCTGATTTCAGAAAGAGAATATTTAGAATATATAATATATATATATATATATAATTTTTAAAATTATATATATATAAATTCTAAAATATAAATAATTACTAAAATATATATAATTTTAAAAGTAAAATATATATAATTACTTTTTCTAGCTATTTCTGGAGAAGAGTTCTGCATGCCACTTTCCTTTCCTTGAAGCACAGGGCACTTGCATGTCTTGGGGAGCTGGACACAGGACTGTGTGCTACCCGCACCCCTCTTGTTGTTCACCTATTGTTCAGACCCAGAGGAACTAGGAGGCAGAACAGCACAGCAGTGAGAGCATGAGTCTGGAGTCTTAGACAGTCATTTCAAACCCAGCTCTACCCTTATAAGCTGTGTGACCTTGGGCAAGTTACTTAACTCCTCTGAGCCTGTTTAATGATCCCTGAGTCAGGGGGTCATAGTGAGGACTCAATGTGATAAAGTTTGTAAAGTACTTTGCACAGAGTAAACCCTCCTTCTGTGGTAGAGATGATGGTGATGATGATGGCTGTGATGATGCTTCCACATGGAAGACACCTATAAAATTCTGTCCCCTGCCTCTGCAGCTTGACCCCTAGATAGGTTGGTCTTTTCTTCAGGTCCTCCTAATGGGGCGGGGTTATTCAAAGGGGCACAGAGTACAGAGGAAGCCTTTTTATTTTTGCTCAGGGTTTTGTCTTAATCCCAGTTCAACAGCATCATCTCACATTTTTTCATCCTGTTGCAGGAGTGAAAGAGAGAACGACGCTGCTGATGACTCCGAGGGAGGGGCCCTGGACATGTGCTGCAGCGAGAGGCTGCCGGGTGAGTCTTCCCAGTCCCCAAGTGCTCCCAGAGCTCAGAGTGGACAGAAAGCACCTGGCTGATGCTGGGGCTGGAGTAAAGCCTGGTTGGCTATGAACTTAATTGAGAGGAACAATGCAGCTGCTCCATGGGTCTTCATTTAAATAGGGATTTGTTTTTCTAATTCCTGATGTCTTTCTGAACTGTTTGCATTTGGAGGCTCACACAGAGGGAAGAGCAGGTGGCCGAGGGTGTGCTGGGAGGTGGAGAGAAGGGTGGAGAGCTTCAGAGTTCAGGGCTGATAGGGACATGACCACTGACTGGTGACGTGTTGGGCAGACTTCAAGAGGTCAATTAGGAAGCAAACAGCCTGAATGTGGCATGAACCAAGGTGGGACAGATGATGTGGAGAACTACCTGTTGAGAACTCTGGCTGTGAGTCCAGTTGACCACACCTGTGGGGGCCCAGGTGGCTGAACCACAGGCCCTTGTAGTCACCACGGAGACATTACCAGGGCATTCCTGCCCACAGAGTGGCAACATGTCCCAGTTGTAGACCAAATAACCCAGGTCATGATAAACAACCTCGGAGGGAATAAAGGGAAGGGGACAGGAGGATTTTTAATGGTTTTTTTTTTTTCTTCTTATAAAAGTTTTTATCATTGTTTTCTTCTTCTTATGGTAAATGTCCATTGAGAAATATTAGAAAATAAAGACAAGTGTAAAAATAAAAATCTCTGTACTCCTATGGCACAGTGTACATTTTCATGTCTCTCCCTTCAAACGTTTTGTGAAAAAAAACAGCCATTTGAATTCTAACTTTGAAGTCCTAAACCTGTAGTTTGTCAGAAACCTCATGATTGGTAAGGAACCTGAGAATGGAGTCTCCACATGACACTCTCTAGGGTAGACATTGAAAACAACCAGCTTGACTCTAAAGCGATGGAGATAAGCAGTGTTGTATTCACAGTACACGTCAGTGCCCCAGCTACTAATGAAGCTCCGCAGGCATCCTGAGGGCTGAGCCCTTTGATGCAGTTCATCCCTTATCCAGTAGGGGGTGCCATTGCCCAAAACACTTTGGACGGCCTTGCAAGATGGCCTGGGATGGACACCATCTCTCAGGAGGAGTCTTCTGGCGCCCAGGAACAGCTAGCTTGAAGAAAAGAATTCTCTGAAGGGATGTGAGGCTGTCTGAATATCTGAAAGGCTGTCTTGTGGAGGGGGCAGCAGGGCCATTCTGTGTATTTTAAGAGGATGACGTAGCCCAATACATAGAAATTAAACACAGGCCTGTTGGCCCACAAGATACAGAATTCTCTAGCTCTAAGAGTGGTTCATTCATAGAATTTAATAATTGCAGAGGAAGAAAATGAGTATTTCATCACTGGAGGCATTCAAATATTGGCTAGATAGACATTGGTGAGGAAGTTTCCACAATGGGTAGGAGGTCCAGATGACATCAAAAGTCCCTTTCAACTATTAAACGGTTCTGTGATTCAGATATGAGTCATAGAATTTGGAGATGATTCTATGATCTGGGATGGCCCCACTGCCTCAAAAAAACGTCCACGGCAATAGGACATGATGAACAGGAGTCCAGAGAGTAGCGTGGTATGAAAGAAAGAGCATGGGGTTTGGCATTTGAGTCCGGCTGTTCTGCATACAGGGTGTGTGTTTATGGACAAGACACAATGTTGCTGGACATCCAGTCCCTCATATGTAAGTAGAAACAACAGAAATACGAATATTTATCCTCACAAGGGTCCTGGAGGAATAAATAAATATAATCACTCAGTCATTCATTGTAGGTGCTCAATAAGTATTTGTTACTTATTGAGCACCTATGTCTCAGGTACTGTACTAGGTGCTGGGGGTGTAGTGGTAAATAAAACAGACATAGACCCTGCCCTAACAAAGTTTCATGGACAAGTTCTGCTTTGAGCTGCTTTGGGAAAATAGGAAGAAACCATAGCAGAGAGACTATAGTAATAAGCATAATATGTTTAATTCCAACCCTCTCTCCAATTCCTCCCCAAAATCCAGCAACCAGTGTAGAATGGAAGAGGGATGTTGGTCATCTCCATTGGAACTGGCACGTTGCCTTCCTTGTGCTATACCCTAGGAAGTCAGTATCATTTGCTACCTCCATCTTACAGATGAAAGGACCAAGGCCCAAGGAGGTTAGGCAGTCTGTCCAAGGTCACTTAGCTGGTAGCGGGAGGATTCACACCAGGCAGTCTCTCTCCAAAGCCCGTGGCCTGACCACTACCCTGTTCTACCTCCGTTGTTCCCATGGTACTATCATCATCTTCTGGGACCCTGTGGACTGAGGCAGGAAGAGTAAAGGTGTGTTTGTCCCCAGGGAGGAGTTTAGAGGGGGTGGGTGATATCATGGTGCCTGTCTCCATCTGTGCCTTCCTCTGAGAAGCCCTGCCTACCAGGGGCCAGGCAAGCTGTATGCCCCTCCAAACTCCCACGATGCCATCCTGATATAGTATTAGAATAATTACTGGTCTGTCTCCTCCATGGGACTGTGAGCTCTTTGAAGGCAAGGACCTTTCTGTTTCGTCTCTGCATCCTCTGTGCCCAGCATTTATTCACTCATTTCTTCATTTTTCCACTATTTACTGAGCACCTACATGTACTGGGCACTGTTGTAAGCACTGGAGATTCAACAGTTAACCAAACTGAGAAATGTTTCCACCCTTGCAGAACAGTGTTATGTGCTGGTTAAGAACAGGAACTCTGGTTGGCTTCACCACTTACCAGTGGATGATCGTGGGCGAGCAACTTAACCTCTCCAGGCATCCCATTTATGATATGGCAAGAATAATATTCACTACCACATAGAGTTGTTGGAGGATTCAATACATTAATAGAGAACTTAGAACAGTGCCTGGCATGTAGCAAGTGCTGTGTAGGCATTTCCTATTAAGGAAAAGATAAACAATAAAAATTAAATAAGTAAAATATATAGTATGGCAAATAGTAGTACATTCTGTGGAGAAAATTCAAGCCAAGAAGAGGGGATGGGAAAAGACCTGAGGGTGGTTTGCATTGTAAATAGGGTGTGGAGTAGACTTCTACATGTTTGGCAGCTGAAGCCACTGACCTGTACTGCAACTTAGACATAAAAGGAAATAGAGGTGTTATAGGCCAAGAGAGTTGGGTGCTGAGTCTTTAGAAAGAGCCTGTGAGCACAGCAAGTAATTGCATAATGATGGTGTAAAAATACAGCTTTCGAGTACTCTCTCTTCCTCCCGCTGTCTTCCCCACTGGGCAAGAGGCGAGGCAGAGTGAGGACCAGTCACGCCTCAGTGACTCATTCATTCCCACACACACCCCCGGGCAAGGGCAACATGGCCACCGCTCCCAGCCATGGTCACCCGGACCTGAGCCAGCACGGGGCAGGTCACACAGTACTCTCAGATTGAGCTTTCTGGGGTTAAAAGCATCCTCCAGCATTGCCAATGCCCCCAGGCAGCCCACAGCTGCCCCGGGGCCAAGCGTGCCAGCTCACCCCCCCCTCACTCCCACATGTGCTGCACACTCGCATTCTCACTTGTCACAGCCGTGTGCTCACGTACACACATGCATGTCCCCACACAGTCCCCCTGGCACATGGCCTGCCTCTGTCTCACAGGGCCCTGCGGGGGCAGATGCACCTGTGTCTTCTTCCCCTCGCACGCTCAGCTCTCCCAGCTCCATCGCTCCATCCCTGCTTCCACTCGATGTGCTTCCTATGGATAGGCAGGCTCGCTTGCTCTCTCGTTCCCTCTTTTGGTGTCCTTCTCCCTCTCCACAGGTACACCCCCTTTTCACACAAACACACAAAGATCAGGAGGCACGTGCATTCTCTCCCTCTACATTCTCTGTCCTCTTCCCAGGCCCTTAGTCATGCACAGGTCCCAGGTACTGTGGTGGACATTAGGTGTATACTCAGCTGCCTTCTCCACGCCAGGCACACGCACACACTTTGTCATGTGGTCAACGTCCTTTTCTTCCCTTTCACTCTCCCTTGCTTGCACACTTTACTTGCTCACAGTCCCCAAACACATTAGTACATTCAGACTCACATCCCCCCTTCTTCTGCATGTGGGTGTTCACGTTTGCAAGAAACCAGGCAACACTACTGGTGCTAGGGCCTCCACTCCTTCCCCAGCAAGCACCAGCACGGGCCTAGCCTGGGACCCAGCAGCTTCCTCAGGGGTACAGGGTAGAGGAAGGAGGTAGATAAGGTACCAGTAGGTGCCAGTAGTGGCCGGTACGTGGAATGGAGCAACATCACCAAGAACTGCTGTCAGCATCTCCAGTGGACAGCAGACTCATGGGCAGGCCTGCTCCTGACACTGGCAGGAACTGAGGCCAGACAACAAATGTGGCCCCTAGCGGTACACCACCCCATGCTCAGTCCTTTACCACAAGGCCTTGCATGCATGCATATGGGCACATCAGTCCATGTGTCCAGACCTAGACCACACCCCACCCCAAAAGCTGCCCCTTGGCCACCCCTCACACCTAAAGATTCCTAAGGAGAAGGCAATGTCTACCCCCAGAAGGGTGTACCTGGGAAAGAGACCCATGCAGGCTTCGGCCCATTTGGGCAGGGAATTCTGGAGTCCTGGTAACCAGAGCATGGCCTAGAAATGGTGGTGTGGACACTAGTCCCAGACTCCAGGTGAGCACATCTCCTGAACCCTGCAGACTTCTCATCCCATGGGTAGCAGCATGGCCAGAAGAGAGGGAGAGCAAGGCACAGGTCTAAGGACAACACTGCTCTTGGGAACAAGGCACTCCTGAGCCCTCCTATAGCTGGCAGCTGGCTAGAGCCAAGACAGTCCCTGCCACCCTGAGATTTAAGTGTGTCATGATGAACTGGGTTTATGCACAGTTGTAACACACCGAAGGCCTGAGTAGACCATTGTCCTTGGTAGAAACAGCTAACCTCTTGAGCCAGTGGGTATGGTACCTACTCTCCACCTTAAATCCCAGTGTCTTGAAGGCCGTGCCCAACCCAGCCTTAGGCACAATGCTCTGTATCACCATGGGTTTCAAGTGGACCCTTCTGTGAGGCCAGGTGCAAGGCCTAGGTCTCAGCAAGAGGCCACTGCCCATCCTGGAGGCCTGTATCGAGGAGAGCTCTGATATCCTAATCCTTCAGTGACTACCTCTGACCAAGAGGAAGGATCAGGTCGTAGCCTTCACAGCCATCCCACCATGCCACTGATGAGATTTTGTGCCAAAAACCTGCAGGGCCAAAGGGCAGCCTGGCCCTTTTATCGATTTTTATTTGTTGGGCAACCACTCCGTACCCATTATTTGCCAGGCACTGGTGATACAGTGAATAGAAAGATAGACATGGTCCCTGCTCTTGAAGAACACAGGGTGCCGTGGAAGGGTGCAGCAATAATGCAGCCCTGTCTGGTGGGTCATGGAAGGCTTCCTATAAGAAGTAGCCTAGAGGATGAGTAGGGTCCCAGTTCATGTCTTTAGGAACATGCTACCAGGTATTTAAGGAGATTAACCTCATAATGGGTCTTATCCCCCATCTGTTAACCCTTCTTCCCACAGAGCCCCCCAGACTGGTGCCTAGGACTAGTTCAGCCTGGCCTGGGAGCAGGTGCAGGAGCCCAGGTGGACAAACATAAAGAAGACAGACCTGGATGTAGTAGTATCACTATGTCATTTGTGCCTGTTGACACCCAACAACATAAGTTCTATTGGTTTTTATTTCTTTGTTGAATTGATAGTTCTGTTTTTATTCAAGACTTTTTATGCATTTAGGGATGTTTACTGTGGCTGATGATTCAGTGAGTTTTCTTTGACTTGAGTCTTAAGAATGGATAAAGAGAAACAAAACACCATTTCGATGTGCTGAGAACACTAATTGGGTAGCACTTGGTAATGATACCATTGTATCGAGATGAAAGTACCAACCCACATACCTACTGGTCAGCAATGGTAGAAATTAACTATTCTCAAACGTCAGGACAGATACGAAAGCCTCAGCCCATCTTGCTGGGCCTTGGGGTGCTGTGGGGAGACAGACAGACTTGTATTCAAATCCCAGCTCCACCGCTGACTAGCAGCATGACCATGGGTAAATTATCTGCATAGAGCTCCAAGTTCTTCACTGTACAATGAGAGTGATAATATGATAAGATCTTCTGAGATTTTTTATTAAATGAGTTGTTGGATGTAAAGTGCTTATTACACAGTGCTTGATAAATGGTAGCTAATGATGGTAATGATTGTTCTGGGGTATGGAGTATGAACAGAAAAACCTTCACATCTCTGTGTTCTTGTTCCCAGGGCTCAGGCTTCAAGTCCAGGCCAGTCCTGCAACAGCAGTGTGGATAGTGTAACTTGTGGCTCTTTCATGAGTCCCCACCATAGGCCTGGGACATCACAGAACCAGCACAGCCACAGGCAGGAGTGTTGTCTACTTACAAAGTCACCAGGAAAGGGGGCCAGAGTTGGTAGGGAGGATGGTCATCCATTTTTCTTCATCAGGATAGAAACTGTTCTGATATTCTACAATGTTACCTAGGTGTGTGATGACACTAAACAGGAAGTCTTTGCAACTGGAAGAAAGAGCCCATCTGGTACAGCTCCCTCCCTCCAAAAGGTTGTTACCAAAACCCTTTCAGACAAATGGGCATCCATGGTAGTCATAAGATATGCAGTGACAGATGCTATCACCTTTCTTTTTTGGCCTGGCCCAGTAATAGATCACCCCAGCTTTCAGGAAGCTCATTACATTTTTTTTTTAAACTCATCCTGCCACTTCAGCTTACTTCTTCTTTTCAGATCTCAGCATCTGTTCTTGTTATCTATTGCTGTCTAACAAACTACCTCAAAACTTGGTAGCTTAAAACCACCAATTTATTTGCTCATGATTTGAAGCGTCCTGCAAGGCTCAGCTGGGTGGCTCTTCTGTTCCATGTGCTGGGCTGGGATGGAATGCCCAGGAAAGCTTTTCTTATATGTCTGACACCTCAGTGGTCTTCCACTTGGCCTTTCTCTCCATGCAGCTACCTTGAGTTTCCTCACAACATAGTGGTCTCAACGGAGTTGGACTTCTTACATGACAGCTGATTTTAAAAAAGGAATATTCCAAGAGGGGCAAAAACAGAAGCTTCAGATCTCTGAAAGCCCAGCCTCAGAAGCTACACAGTCTCACCTCACCACATTTTATTGGTTAAAGCCAGTCACAGGGCCAGCTCAAATTCAGGGGGAGGAAAATAAATACCACCTCTTGATAGGAGGAATGCAGAGAATCTGTGGCCGTCCTTAATCCCACACCCTCTTTATAAGCTCTCACATTCCTCCCAATATGAGCTGTTTCTTCCCCTAAATCTTCCTTCCCTCAGCCTGCATCCCATGTCCCATATTTTTCCCCAACCTTTTGTTATTTAAGCCACTTACCCTTTGTAGCTTAAATCTCTGGCTCTTTGGCTCTTCTCTTTTCTTTGGCTCTCCTCCCTGCCACTCCAAAGAGCACAGCTGCATGCAGGCCCACTCCTAACATTTGTAAGGCCTGTATATTTTATATCTAAATAGTTAAAAGTTAGAAATCAAGCTAATAAACTTTGAAACAAAATATGTTCTGTCCTTCTACCTTGACAAATATTCATTTGTAAGGAATTTGGAAACCAGGTTCAAATTTGGAATTCTTAGTCTTCAGTGTTCTGCACTAAAACATGGGGTCTGGGGGAAGCTGGTCTCCAGCTCACCCCAGTTCTGCCCAACACCGCTGGGATGCTCATACACATTTATATGGATGAGTACTCCTGCCCATACATCCGAGCTGCAACACACCACCTGCAAACAGTCACCTGAGCCAGTCAGGGAATGCACAGAGCAGTGTAGTGTACCCTCATAAAGCAGTCAGTAAAGGGGGCCATCAGGCTCAGGACTATATGGGTGGGAAATTATGGGGTTTTGGTTACACAGTCTAAAGGGGGAAATGTGCCTTTGACTCCATGGACTCCTTACCTCTGAGGAGGAGCATGCCTGGTAAAGGACTGAAGCAGGGCCCTGAAGTGTGAGGCCAGGACAAGAGACATTTTCCTGGGTGTAGGGACAGTGCTGAGTTGTCTGCCCTTGTATTGGGCATCCGGCTTCAAGGGTCCAGCCATAAGCATCGCCTTTCACAGATGTCCACTGGGAAATGGGAAAAGCAATCTTCTCGTGGTTGTTGTGGGAATTCAGTGAGTAATGGATATGATTGGGGAACTGTAAACCAGACAGTTGTATTCACGTGTCATTTTTAATTTTTTTTTAATTGTTGGATTCAGAAGCCATGGATGTGAATGAATTGGGGCTCTACTGTTTTTGCGCTTGGGATCTTGCATGAATCACTTTACATCTCTTAACTTTGAAATTTCACAGGCACACATATGAAAATAATGCCGTGGATCAGGTGGGGCTGTTTATGAGGACCCCAGTGCTGTTTCTTTTTAATTCTGAGTGATTAAAACCTGAAGGATCTAAGGGACCAAGGAGAGTCATCAGCAAAGAAGGAACTAGGCTATCTGAACCAGGCATAATGTCAGCTGGGGTACGTTGCCTTTTAAAATAGATGAGAAGCCTGCCCCAAATTACCTATTGCATGCTGTTTTCCTAAACAAAGACAAGGCTTTGCGTATCACACCCCTCTTCTAAGGACCAAGCACCAGGCTCCCTTCCTCTCAGCCCCATTGAGGCTGTGGCTAACTGTGACCATTAGATCTTTTTCAGTCATCTTCTTGCCCTCACTCCTGTCGAATACCATCTAGTTTAATTTAAGATGGACCATTTCTCCATCACAAACAAGACCATTTGGAATTGTGCTTTTGTCCTCAACTAACCCAGTGTCACCCTCTGCCAGCCCGAGCAGCCTACCCAGTCAGTCCTGACACCCAGCAACAGGGCCAACCCTTGACCATACCTCTTAGGCCTGTCTCTCCCCAGCGGGAGGGAGCCAGAGAATGCCCAAGATGGTAGTTACAGTCTCTTATAACCTAATCTTGGGAGTGACATGCCTTCACTTCTGCTGTATGCTATCGGCCACACAGACCAACCCTGGTACCATGTAGGGGAGACACTGCACAAGAATGTGAATACCAGGAGGTGGGTGTCATTGAGGGCCACCTTGGAGGCCGTCTGCCATGTTGCTTAAAAGTTGAATCCTAATCCAAAGAGGCATATTCTCAGGATATGCCTATATACAGAATGATCTATGGGGAGAAAAGTCCACCCACAAAAAGAGAAAAATACGAGAAAAAATATCAAAAGGAATCCAGTGCCTTTCTCAGTGTAGTGGAATTATGAATGACTTGGTTTTTCTTTATGTTTTTATTGGGAGGGAGAGGATTCTCCATATTTTCTAAAAAATAAAAATAAAAAAATAAAAACGATCAGCCACTCCAAAATGCTAATCAATTCTTGCAAAACAAAAAATAGTAGCTGATGGGAGTGGGGGGCCTCTGGGTTGCTCAGCCTGACAAGCCCAAAACCCCAGGTTGACACAACCCCAGGGATTTTAATGGGGCCAGTTAATTCTGCCAGGGTATCTGTGCTGACAGCCACCAGGGCATGGAATCCCCTTCCCTATCAAAAGCCAACAGTGACTCAGAGGTCATGTTGGTGAACCAGTTCAGAGAAGAGGAGATTCAGGGGCCTCCTTGCCAGTCGGCTGTGCTGCAGCTAAATCCATGAGTCTTTCCCCTTCGGTAGGTGTTGACTCCCAGGCAGCCAGGACCTCTCTCTCCAGCTCCCCCAGTTCCAAGATGCCCACAGGGTGAAGACAAGATGAAGGGCCCTCAGTTTCTGTTCGTTCTTTCCCCACTGGACCTTGGCCCACTTTCCAACTCCTTGGTTTTATTTCAGGTTTGCTTGGGGGAGGAGGATGCAATTATTTAGAGTTTTCAGAGCATTGTCAGTCATACTCGTCGGTGCATGGCCCTGTTATCTTCAGTGGTCCACACGAAACCCCTCTCTGGTTTTATTCACTTATTTATTCCCTTTTTATCTCCCACTGCAATGCCTCTCTCTATAGTTAATATGTTTAATCTGTATTTTTTGTTTCTATGTGCCCTTGCAGAATGGGTGGTGATGTTTTGTATCCTTTGTGTTTTATTGTGTATATTGTATTGTGTTAGATCTCATTCTTTTCACTCAGCACTGTGTTTCTAAGCTCCTTCCATGGTGCCATATGCACTCTAACCCTGTGCTTCTAAGTGTTGCATAGTACTCCCCAACATTTCCCTGGATAATTGGCCCACCAGCCCCCCAGTAGTGGGCTTGAAGGTGCCTCCACAACCCACCCCCCCACCCCCACCCCCACAGATAGCTAGCTCAGGAGGGAACATTGGCTTACATGCTCCATTAGGGACTACGTGAGAATTTCTTTGACTTTTACACTCTGGAGTAGAACCACTGTTTTCGACTTTTCTATTTCCCAGACTGGTTCCAGCAGAGGATTTAGAAGAAGCTGGAGTAGAAAGAACCAGGAGAGAGGTGGTATGAGTGGAGCCTATTAGCAGGGTCCAAAGGTTCTTTCTTACTGGCCATGGCAAAGACTTTGGTCTTTATCCTAAGAACAAAGGAAAGCATTGCATTAAACTAAAGCAGAGGGCTCGTATTTTTTTCCAAAGTAGCACTGGGTCTTTAGAGCTGGAAGGATCCTTAAAGACTCCTAGTCCCACTCTTTGAATTTACAGAAGCCCTGGAAGGCCCATGGAGATAGATGACTGGGGTTACCCGCTGGATAAAGACAGAGCCCTCAGGCCTCTAGGCCTCTTGACACCTTGCAAAGCATTTTGAGCCTCCCAGATTGCTGAGGGCCAATTGACGGTGGCAGCCTCTGGGATTTGATGTCACTGCTGTTTTGAGGGGAGCCCTGGACTGCTCTTGCTCACCTCCTGTCACCTGGACTTTCCCAGACCTCTGAGGGCATTAAACAGGACCCACCAAAGAAGCCCAAGCCGGGACCCAGCTTCCACTGCCATGGAGCCTTAAGCCCCAGACTTTCAAGACACCCACCGGTAGTCCCTGTTAAACTTCCTATGCTACCTTAATGAAAGAGTGCTGAACCGAGAGTTAAAGATAGGAATGTCAGTCTTGGTCCTGCCTCTTAGTTTCTGGACCTCAGTTTCCTCATCTGTGAAATGGGAGGGTGGAACAAGATGCTCTCTCAAGTCTGTCCCTTCCTCCATATGCATGTGTGCTTAAGTCTCAGGCACTGGGGACCTCTGGTACCCATTTGCCCCAGGGCCTCTGCTGTAGTTCTTTAGTTTTCAGCATGCACAGCTTGGGGGGAGGGGAAATACTGATGCTGTACCCTCACAGTTTCATTGACCCTTTTCACCCTCATACTTCTGGGCCTCCGCTCCAGAGACGCACAAAGAACGGCTTTGTTTGCGGCAACAAAGCTGCTTGCAATTTCAGATAGAACCATTTTATTATATCCCATCCAAAGAGTACTTGAGTTGCGTTTTGTTTTGAAAGCTTGTTGGCATTCTGGATTTAATTAACTGGCAAACACAAAACAGCCCCACTTCCCCCACCCCCAGTCCATGCCCACTCCATCCACTAACTCCAGTTGCCAGCCAGCAGTCTCAAGGTCCTGCCCACGTGCAGGTGGGGCACCCATTGTCCTCCTGGGGGGCTCACCTGGCAGATGAAAGGGAAATCCTTACTGCTGCCCCTCCCCCATGCTCCCCTCCCTCCCCTTTCCCCCTCCTATCTAAATTCTGGCAACCATTTATTGAGCATTCACCATGTGCCAGGCACCAGGCTAAGCATGTTGTTCATTTTACCTCATGATATCCTCAAAGTCCTACCAGGCATGTTTTAGTAATCTCTTTTCCAGAGGAGAGATTGAGTTTTAGGGAGATCACTTCCCCAAGCTCCTATAGGTAGTAAATGGCAAAGTTGGGCCTCAAACCTAAGTCTGAATGACTCCAAAACCTTTTGCTGCAAGCCACTACAAGAAGCTACTTCCCTGGAAACAAAGCCAGTTGTGGAGATAGGAGGAGCTGCAGTATAGACTTCTAGGGTCCAGTCCCAGAGGCAGATCATGTTACTTAGAAATCCACCTACCTTGAGCTTCCAGACATGGGTCCCATTCTTGCCTCCCATTTTGTCCTCTTCCATAGCAGGGCCTCTCTGATGTCTGTAAACAGCGGTCAGCCCTCTTGCCCCCACTCCAGCACTGGACACCCTTGGTTCCCAGACCTCTTCCCATGGTCTTGGTCCCAGTCCTACTTTTCTGTGCCTTCCCCTCCCCACCCCCACCCCCCTGCTGTATGATGGGCTGTAACAAGGGGAGAAGGCCTGTCCCCTCCCTTCTGAGAGCCCCTGTCCCCTCTGTCCTGGAATGGGCTAAAGCTCCTTCCCAGGCAGACTTCCTCTGAGAGGAGGAAGAACCAGCAGAGGCCCAGTCTGGGGCAGGCAGCACAGAGTCTGGTTAAGAGGACAGATCTGGAGCCAAACTGCATAGATCTGAGTCCTGGCTCTTCCTGGCTCTTCCATCCACAAGCTGTGATGGCCTTGGGCAAGTCAGTTAACTCTTGGACTTCTGTTTTCCTTTCTGGAAAAGGACCGTCCTGTTACCCATCTCATACAATTGGTGTAAGTCTTTAATGACTCAATATTTGTAAAGCAGTCACTTTATAGTCATGGAAGTCTCCTCTCTCCACCAGGCAGCCTCAGGGCAGCCAGATTTCTTATATGGCTGCTGGAAGTTTCCAGAGCAAGTGTCCCAAGAGAACAAGCAAAGGCTACATGGATTCTTCTAATCTAGCCCCACAGTCCTATTCCTGCCACATTCTCCTCAGGGCGGTCAGCCAGGGAGGTCAGCCAGGGAGGAGACATAGATTCCACCTACTGATGTTGAAGAATTTACAGACACATTTTAAAACCACCACAGGAATTGAGTTACAGAGAGGTTAATCAAAACTTGCCCAAGTTATGTAGCCGATAAACAGTCAGCACCCATGTTTAGTCCAGAATCCTCTTCTGCCCAAATTTGTTCCCTTTTCCTACACCCTCCTGCCTGCCTGGGGAATGCAGAGAGGAGCTTACCGTCTGAGATGGGCCCTCCACCAACCCAGGCCCTTGTCATCTTGCTCCTCATTCTGTGGAGCTCTCAGTCTTGTCTTGTCGCTCACTGATCAGCAAGACTGAGGGAGTGGAGGAGTGGTGTGGAGTGGGTACAGATTCCCAGAATGCCACATTCACCATCATTTGCCTTTGCTGGGAGGAGCTAGAAATTCTTTTCACTGGGGCTGTTCTTACTCCTAGGAGTCCTGCTGGTCAGTGTAGGGGTTGAAACACAAAACATCTTGAGGGCAAGTCTTAGTGAAGGACCAGGCATAGAGCAGGTGCTTGGTAAATGTTTATCAAATGAAAACATGGTTTGGGGGACTGTACTCTCCAACACCACATACCCTCTGACTTGTAGTTTGCCTGCTGCACACCCCCAAAAGGTAGCAGAAAATGGGGGCCACTACTGCAATCAGTCCCAGGGAGGAGGACAGAGACCACAGCATTGCCCAGCGAAGCCAGGCTCTCCCTCTCACAGCCCAGGGCAGTGCTGGGGGTGTGATGGCAGAAATGGCCGATTGGGCCTATTCCTTTGAGACTCTTCCACCCCGAAGTCCTCCTCAGTTCCTCTGGTAGTACCTCCTTGATTCTGCATTCAGGGACTACCCAAGCAGAACTTCAAAAATAGGCCTGGTAGGCAAACCTGCCCTGACCCATCCCCCTTGTGGGTTTCCAGACCCTTCTGTGGAACAGTAGAAAAATCATAGACTGTGGAGTCCCACTGACCTGGGTTCAAATCCCAGTTCTGCTGCTTCCTGGCTCTGTGACCCCAGGAAAGTACTTAACACCTCTGTGCCTCTGTGGCTGTACATGTAAGACAATAATGTCAACCCACAGCATGGTTGTGAGTATTGAATAGCATAAGGCTGATAATGTGCTTGGCTCAGAGCTGGGAGAGTAGGAGCATGATGCTCGCCTTCTTCCCCACAATGAGACAGAAGCAATAATCCTGTCCACAGCAGTCAATATCTATTGGTAGTATTTTGGACAGTGACAAACCATGGAGCCCAGCACCATCACCCAGATGGACTAGCGTGGAGTGGGTTTGGAGATCTCTTACAGATGATGTGGTATGGGAAGCAGAATATCTGCTCCTAGGCTTAGGGAAGTTAGGCTCATCTGCTGTGTTGGCTAATAGTATGGAGTCTGGAGGCAGACTGCCCAGGTTCTAGTCTTAGCTTCTACTCACTTATTAGCAGGTCTTGGCCAAGTGCCTTCACTTCCCTGTGCCTTATTTTTTTCATCTGCAAAATGGAGTAAGAGTATCAACTACATTCTAGGGTTGTGAGGATTAAATGCATTAATATGTGTAAAGCATATGGAGTAGCACCCAGCACTTGGTAAGCACTCAATATACATTAACTGGTAGTGGTTGTGGTAGCAGCCAACATCCAGGCTCTGCTGTTGGCTGGCTGTTGACCTTGGCCAGGCCACTTCTGTTCTCTCGACCTCAGTTTCTCTATCTGTGGAATTAGCTGGCTGGACCAGATATTCTTCAGGACCTATCAGGCTCTGATAGTCGGTGGTTCTAGAAGCCCAGGCAGGACTGAGTGTGATGTTCTGTGGGGCAAGGCCCCCTGTGACTGTGTGGGCATGGCTGGGAGGTCACTCCTGGCCACATTGGGAAGGGAAGGAAAGCTAAATGGGACAGAGCCTCCCTCCTCATGAAAACAGGAACAGGCTGAGCCCGCCTTCTGCTCCAGTTCCGGTGGGCTGGCAGCCTGGGAGCTCAAAGGATGAGTCACTGACAGGTGCAGCCATGGTTCTGGAGCTCAGGCAGCACCAGCACCAGTGCACAGAGTAGCTGCAGAGTGTAATGGTAGGATTTGGGAGCTGGGGGAGAGATCATAGGCAAGAGAGGGATCATAGGGTTTCCAAATGCCCCATGTGAAATCTGAAGGTCATTTACCTGTGTGCCTAACATAGGATCCCTAGAGCTTTGGCCTGGGGTACTGAGCTCCTGCCTTTCAGTACATCTTTCCTTCCCTCAACACCATGTATCCTTTAAGGATCCACCACCCACATACAGCTGGTTAGGGTTCAAGGTTCTCCCAGACACAGTGCCTATGTCCCTCCCAAGCTCTCATCCTCCTCCCTGCCTTTGCTGCAGTGACCCTCTCCTGAGAAGCAGTGTGGTAAAAGTGGAAACATCACTTGGTGATGTTTCACTGGGTTTGAGTCTCAGGTCTGCACTTAACTTGGGCAAGGCACTTAACCTCTCCACGCCTTGATTTCCTCAACTGGAAAATCCCTTCACCCTGCGCAAGAGGTAAGTCCATGAGGAGCCCGATGTGAGATCACTTGTCAGCAAGCTGCCTCTGAGTCAGGGTTTCATGCGTGGCAAAGCAGCTACCTCGCTGTGAACTATTGAAAAGCCAGCCCTTGACACAAGCAGCCGCCTCTCACCGACAAAACGGGGCCGATGATGATAATGTCTACCTCATAGGGCTGCCGAGAAAAGCAATTGCGGCTGTGTGCGCAGAAGCACTTTGGAAACTGCACACAGCCAGCCCAGTGAGGTGGCATTGTCATTCCCAGAACAAGATAGTAGAAGGGAGGACAGGGCAAGGAGACAGAGCTGACATCATCTCTAGGAGCAGGACCACAACGGTCCGTACAGGCAAGGACTGTTTTGTTCATTGCTGTATTCCCAGAGCCTAGCCCAGGGTTTGGCAAAGTAGGCACATAGTAAATAGGTCACGAATTGCATGAAATTGAATGTTTGTGTTCCCAGTGCATGGCATATAATTGGTTCTCAATAAGTGTGTGTTGGACCCATGCACGAATGAGCAGAGACTAAAATCAGCCAGGTTCCTCTCCCAGTTCTCCACCTCTGCAACTTCCACTATTTTCTATCACAGACCCCCACTGCCCACCGCTGATATCACACATCCTTATCCTGAGGTCTAGGGACTTCACCCCCAAATTATATGCAGATTATAGTGTGTATTTGAAAAATGTATCTTCCTGGATAAAAAGATATCAGATTTCTACCCAGAAAAGCTTTTAAATAAACCCTGCCCGGAAAGATGTATATCTACCAGTTGCCCGGTAAATAACCGTTAGTTGGATTGATCTGACCCCCAGGGCTGCTAGGTGCCCAGTGGTTTAAAAAAGAAATTAAAAAGGCTTTCCCTTTGTCTCTGAGATGCATACAGGGCCCCACCAGCCTGCAGTTCTACCCCCATAATGTGCAAGGCAGTTAACCTGCCATCTTTCATAGGCAAAAGTGATGATCACACATTATCGGGGGGCCTGCTTTCTGAGAGGCTGTTCCATAGCTGGGTGGGTCTCACAGAGCCATGCACACTCTTGTCAATATCATGTCCCAGCATATGCATTTAGATGTAACAGGTGGGAATTAGGACCTGAAACCTGGGAATACTGCTTCATGATATCTTAACTCAGAACTTTGATCTCTTTTTTAAAATATTTTTTTCCTTACAAATGTGTGGGTGTGGGTGTGTGTTGGAGGAAATTTAAGATATGTAAATGAAATCACCTCTAATCCCTCCCTCCCCCAAAGAACTGTTATTAACACGTGATTTATATTCTTCCCGTTTATCATGCACAGCATTTATTAAGCACTTACTGTGTGCCAGGCATTCACTGTGCTCCATGTTCTACGACACTATCTCATGTTAACCTCTCGTCTTACATCAGCTATTCTCCATCTTTTTATAGGCATGTTTACACTTTCTTAATTTTTAAGGCCGATGAGATCATACTGTTTTGTAACCTTGCTTTTCTCACTCCATACCATCAAAATTTCTTTCCATGTTATCAAATATTCATCAACAGAGTCATTTATAATGGCTGCATGGTATTTTATTGCAGGTAAGTTTCATACTTCTCAGACTGGGGTGCATGTACCCCTGAGGGCAAAGCCACAGGATAAATGTCACACATCTTCCTGGAGCATAAATTTGATTTGAAGCTTTGGGAGGGGGGAAAAACATTATTTTAATATCAAAATGAGTACAGATATACCATAGTGTAGAATGTAGAACACCCATGGACTTTAAAACAAAACAGCAAAGTCCAAGATCATGTGAACTTGCTATGATTCCCCAAAGGTCTGTGTTCCCTCTCTTCTAAGGTTGGCAGAAACCTCTAAGAAGCACTGAATTCTAGTTCAAGACCCAGGGAGAAGAAGGGATTGCCCAGCGTCCACAGTGTGGGCATTGCAGAGCTGAGACATAGCAGCCAGATGACACCGGGGCCCATACCCTTTCCACCCTTCCAGATTTGGGATCACCTGTCAACTGCATGTGGATGGAGACCTTGCCCCCTGAGAAATCAACCCTCTGCTTCTCTATGGTAGAAACTCTAAGCTTCCCACATGATCCATCTTTTAGCAGTAGCTTTTTCTTTTTCAACTTACTCCCAGAATCTGAACTGACTGCTCAAGTGGTCTGGTAATGGTACCCTCCATGGGCAAAGGTAAATGCCCTTCCCCCACCCTCTTAGACACTCCTACTGCACTTAGATTTACTGCTTAGTGCATCGTCTTGTAGACATGTATTTACTGGTCTGTTTTACCCATGAGACTGGGAGCCTTATGAAGCCAAGAACTATGTGTTGTTATTATTATCTGCCATTTATTGGGTACCTACTAAATGTCCAGTACCATGCTGGGTGTTTCATCTATATTATCTGAAGTCTTCATACCAGCTTTTCAAAGTATGTATTATTATCCCCATTTATCAGGTAAGAAAAGTGCGTAAAAGATTATCACTTGCCCATTGTCTTTCACTTATGTAGTAAACATTTGTTATAGACTTACATGCCAGGATTTGTGCTAGATGCTGTAGACAATCATGATGAGCAAAACTGACACCACTCCTGCCCTCATGGAATTTCCAGGCAAGTAGGGGAGATGTTGTTCGACAAATCATTTTACAAACCATGGCAAGTGTAATGTAGCCTAGAGCCCACCTGACTGCCTCGGGTTGAACCCACCTCTGCCACTTACCAGCCAGGTGACCTTGGACAGATCTCTCAACCTCTGCATCTCATCTTCCTCTTCTGTAAAATGGGGAGAATAGTAGTATCAACTTCATAGGGATGCTATGAAGAATAAATAAGTTAACATATATAAAGCACTCAGTACAGGACCCCGCACATTCCAGGTATATTGTTGCTACTGGTGGCTGAAGGAGAGGGAGGCATAGGATGTCAGTATAGGATAGGACAGGAGCTACTTCAGAAGACATCTGATTGAGATCTACAAAATGAATAGGAGTTACCTTGGCAGAGTATGTAGGGGGCAGGGGAGGGGAGCAGGGTGTTGGAGGGATGTTCCCAGCAGGGGGAATAGCATGTGCATAGCACAGGGGGCGGGCTCACCTGAGGAACTGCAAAGAGTGTGGCTAAAACATAAACAAGGAGCCATATAGGGTCAGCAGCTGGGAAAGGGGACCTGTGATACAAATATAGCTATCTCCAGGACCTAGGCTCTTTGCACCTCAGTGTTGATCCAGGCCATAGGAGATGTTCAGTAAATGTTTGTCTAGTGAGGGAGCAAGCACATGGACAGACAACTGTGTTGGCTTCACGTGGGTCTTTTGTTAACCAACCAGGAAAGAAGTTCGCTGACCCATATACACAGTGATGTGTGGACAGCCCCATCGCAGCTGTTAAGCTGTGCATATCTATTTTGTTGATGCCACTCTCAGAATAAATTAAGTCATCTGAGTCTGAGTTGGGGCCTCTAACATCTGGGCCTCACAGAGGTGGCTGCAGCTGGAATCCACATTCTATGGTCATGGGCTCAGATCTAAGCCATTGGTGTTCAGATATTTTAGTAGTGGAACTCTGCTTGAAATAATCTTAATGGAAATCCAGTATAAGGTGGTGGGACAGAGAGATCTTCTGTACTTGAGGTGCAGGCAGAGAGACGCAGAACACTTGTTAACAGTCCCTGGTACACCTTGGTGAAAACCAAGGGTTTAGCCCAACACCATTTTCTAGGTGGGGAAACAGACCCAGAGAGGGAGTGACTCTCCCAAGGCCACACCACTAGGGACAGGCCCAGAACTGGATCCCAGACATCTGATATCAAATCTACTACACCAAGATTCTCCTCCACATCACTCTGACTGCCTCCCACCCCCTCTCAGAGTGAGGTTCTTGAGGTGGAGGAGGGGCTGTGATCTTGTCAAGAGTCCAGCCTCCAGCCCTGGACGACAGGAGTGGGTGGGTTGTTTGGGGTCATGGCCTGGCTATGTCGTATCTTTTTTTTTTTTTTTTTTTTCTTTTTATTGAGTTTGAGGTGGCGGTTTTTTGTTTCCTTAAGAAAATGGAAAAGAATGAAGCTGCGTAAATACGATATTAACTCCCTGAAAAACCTCCTGCCATTTTAACTCTGTTACTGGAGAAATAAAAGAGAAATAATTTGTCCACCCACACTGAGCTCTTTCTGACGAAGGTAGGTGAATATTGCTGTGCTAATCGAGGGTGACTGCTGGAAGTGGAGCCACGCTGACTGATCCCGGCTTGAGAGGAAGCCACAGCAGCCCCAAAAGCCGCGGCCGGCCGAGGGTCGGCAGAGCCCCGCGTGCCGGCAGGGCCCGGAGTCATGGCCCGCGTGTCCCTCCACCCGCAGGTCTCCCCCAGCCGGTAGTGATGGAGGCACTGGATGAGGCCGCAGGGCTCCCGGACTCGCAGAGAGAGATGCCGCCACTCCTGCCACCCTCGCCGCCCTCAGAGCCGGCTCGGAAGCCGCCACCTCGAGGCGCCGGGAGCCACTCCCTCACTGTCAGGAGCAGCCTGTGCCTGTTTGCTGCCTCACAGTTCCTGGTAGGGATGTTACCAGGGCCTGGAGAGCGGGCGGGTTGCGGGACAGCCTTCCACTTCCTCCAAGATGGCCACCTGGGGAGCCGCAGGGAGGTGAGGGGCCCCCAGGCTGGGGTGAGGGGACGGATGGCCTTCTGAGCGACAGCCTTAGTAGCTAAGCCCCTCACTGCTGCCTTCCCTACACCGAGAACCGGGAGCACAGGCCCCCTTGACCCCTGACCCCGATCCTGCGGGCTCCTTCTGAGAACTTCCTGTCTGTGGAGGCCTTCCCGGGGCACTTCCTTTTTTATGCACATACCTGTGGGATCTCCTCTGGGAAGGGTTTCTCTTGGCTCCCTCCTAACGCTCTTCTCCAGGGAGAGTCCTGAGGCCTCCTCTGGGCACAAGGAACCTGGGCCCCTCCCTCAGCTGCCCAGTCTGGACCTTAGAGGTTCAAGAGCCTCCTTGAGGGGCCAGGTTGAGGCTGAAGGTGAGCTCTGCAGGGAGAATATAGGGGCCAGGAGTCAGGGCTCTGAACTCAGTCCGCTCCCCCTGACTGCCACAGCTTGCCTGCGGGGTGCTCTGGTTCAGCGGCTATGGCCACATCTGGTTGCAGAATGCCGCACACCTCCTCTCCTCCTTGCTCACTCTCCTGAAACAGCTGGGACCCATGGTGAGTAAGCTCTGGGGAGCCCCAGGGTAGGGGGGATCAGTTGGGGGCCTCCAGTCCCCCTCTCCCCAACCCCTGGTTGGTGCTTCTCTGTGTTCAGAAGATAATTCTAAGTCCCTGAAGTTCTGCCTGTCCCCACCCCAGACCTGAGATGCAGTTTTCAGTCTCCATTTTGTCACTATTGAAATAGATGAGAACTCTGCCTCCATCACCACCCTGATCTGTTTGTCTCATGTTCTCCAGGCCTGGCTGGACCTGGACCCTGGCATCTGGGAGGTCCCCTGTCTGCTGCTGGTCTCTGTGTCTGTAGGCCTGGTCCTCATTACTGCCCTGGTAAGGCACTTCCCAACCCCAGCCTTAGTGCTCTCCTTCTCAGACCCTGAGGCCCTGATCTTCACCAGCTCCTGTCCAACAGGCTAGACATTCTGGGTAGGGCAAGGACAGGTTTCTGTCTCCTTCCACCAGTGTGCCCAGCCTGGCATGAGAAGCTCCTTCTTTCTAAAAAATTGGATTGCAGTAATCTGGGCTGAAGAAAGGGGCTGAGGCAGAGAGAAGACTGGTGCAGGAACCCTTAGTCCCCACAAGAAGGCGTGAATCCACAAGAAACTAAGAGTCGGGAGTGGGTCAGGGCAAGAGAGTGGAGGTAGTAGCCTCCTACCTAGGTGAAGGGCAGTGTCTTATAAACAGCTCCTAGGAGAGCAGGGCTGCTCTGGACACATTGAGGGGAAAGGGCTCAATCCCAGGGGCACCCCAGGAACCCAGGGGGCAGCCAGCATGGGCTGAGGTCTATGACACTATACATTCCAAACAGGTGTGGCACCTCTTGAGGGCCCCCCCAGATCCACCCACCCCGATGCCCCCTGAGGACAGGCGCCAGTCAGTGAGCCGCCAACCCTCCTTCACCTACTCGGAGTGGATGGAGGAGAGGGTTGAGGATGACTTCCTGGACCTGGACCTGGTGCCTGAGACACCTGTGTTTGACTGCGTGATGGACATCAAGCCTGAAGCCGACCCCGCCTCACTGACCGTCAAGTCCATGGGTCTGCAGGAGAGGTGGGAGGGGTGGAGGAGGGGTGGGCTCTGTGGGCCCTCAAGCTCTCAGCTCCCAATCAGAGGTGTGGATGCCTGACTCTGACTCCCAGTGCCCAGGACAGAGCTGGCCTCATAGCTTAGCCAGTGTAGACACATGCTCTTCGGGTGATTCATGTAGATCAGCGTGCCCTACGAAGTGCGGTTACTGCACATGCACACATAGGCATACACAGGTGTGCAGACGTGCACACTCATGCTCTTCTGTGCTCAAGCACGTTTGGGTAGGTTTCTTTTCTGCAGGACTTGTCAGGGCCTTCAGCATCCTTGTGTTCATTGTAAATCAGCAAGAGGGTAGTACATGGCATTTCCCAAAATCACTCAATCACACCTATTTTTATAAAGTGTCTCATAGTGTTCCACAAAGCACACTTTGGGAAGTGTAGACACCCTCTTTTTGGAGCCTAGCTGGCTAAGCCAGATCATACCAGGTTTGAGTACCCACAAAGAAAGAGCCCTGGATGAGGAGTCAGAAAACCAAGCTTTTTGTTTCAGCTCTTCCACTCGCTTATTGTGAGAGCCTGGGCAAATCTTGTCCCCTTGTGGGTACTCTATTTCGCTTTCTGTATAATGAGGGTCCGTCCTGTTCTGTGATGTTAAGGTTTGTCCAGTGTAGATATCCTTGCTGCCACTGTGCTTCCCCTAGGACTTCCTCCTTCCCTGGAAGCTGAGGGTCCTGGCCTCTCCCAGATGAGATGTTCTTAACTCCCTGGTAGCCTCATCCTGGGACCGCTGGGCCCAGAACTGTGATGTGGAGGGTCTGGAGCCATCCTCTTGGGCTCCAGCCTTGTATCTCTGCTCTAGGCAGGTGTCCTCTCTCTCTGAGCTTCCTGGAGGCCACAGGGTGGAACTGCCTCCAGCAGTGACAGAAGAGAGCCCAGGGGAGGGCCATGTTGTGGTTTCATTGGATGTAACTTCTGGAACAAGAGCCCAAATCCCCACTCAGTTAGCTGTTCCTCTGCAGGAGGCAGGAAATGGGTTCATACCCACGCCTCAGGGCTGAGACACAGGCTCCTTGTGACAGGGTCTTGTATACTCCCATTGCTCTTCCTTGAGCCCACCCTGCTCCCACCCCTGAGGCCCCCAGCTGATGCCCCTCCCTGCCCCCGAGACTTACTCCCCTTTTCCTGGCCCTTCCAGGAGAGGCTCCAACGTCTCCCTGACCCTGGACATGTGCACTCCGGGCTGCAACGAGGAGGGCTTTGGCTATCTCATGTCACCACGTGAGGAGTCGGCCCGCGAGTACCTGCTCAGTGCCTCCCGTGTCCTCCAAGCCGAGGAGCTTCACGAAAAGGCCCTGGACCCTTTCCTGCTGCAGGCAGAATTCTTTGTGAGTCTCCTGCAGCCAGCCACCCCCACAGTGGGCAGACCTTTGTGCTCAGTCGATCATCTACCTAGCCAGGCAGGGGAGCAAGCCGTTTGCCCTATGAGCCTCAGTGTCCTTATCTGGAAAATGGGGATGAAAACAATAGCGTGTTGGAAGGATTAAAGAGATTGATAACATGTGCAAAGCACGCATCCAGGTGATTGGTGTTCAGTGGCATTTCTAGTCCTTATTACCCAGTACTGTGCTTTGAAAGCCATAGAAAGCCTTCTCTTCTGACTCTTGTTTTCCCACCCTCCTCCTGCCAAACATTGTTCATCCTCTTGAAATCTCTCCAGTCACCTCCCCTCCTTCCCACCCCTGAGGCTCTAGCTTAGGTCCTAATCAACTCCTGCCAGCTTCTGCAACAGCTTTCAGCTGCCTCCTGTTGGACTTTGAGAGGCCCAATAAATAACATCCCTATTTACCTGCCTGACTGCTCAACCCATTAAGAGGTAAGACGTAGATCACAATATCACCTTTACAATTAGTAAAGGATAGGTTTGAAATGAGGCTTTGCAATGTATAGCAGTAGTGAGCTTTCTAATACCAAGCCCCAAATTAGATGCACTTTCCACCCACCACAGGCAGTGCTGCCACAATATGGGCCTTGCCCCATGGGGACACATCTATAATTCTTTCTTGGCAGGAAGCCCCCAAGCAGAGGAGGAAGGAAGGGGCTGAGGCCCAGAAGTTTAGCTCCTCAATCAAACTCACCATTGAGGTGACTCTTCCACTTCTATGGGCAGGAATGGGCAAGGGGCCATGAGTATTTGGGGAAATTTCCTCCTGGTAGAAGCCAGAGACGTGGGAAGCAGTGTGCCTCCCTCTCATCTCCCTTCCCTTGGCCCCTCGTCTAGGCCACCCTGCTGCCTGTCCAGACCGGATGGCTCTTGCCCCTGAGAAGACCTCTACCACCCTCTGACCCAGTGCTCCAAGCTTGCCAGAACTTGGCACCACCTGCATAAGAAATCAGCCCTCCTAACCCAAGTCGGTCTAGCCTCAGCCTCCTTTTCCAGCCTTGTGCCCTATCCTCCACCCCTGCAGGGACTGTCCACTTCCAACTGGGCCAACCCCACCTGTGCTTCTCTCCTCATATGCCTTTGTTCACACCATGCCCCACCCTGGATGTTTCTATAAAGCATTCCTTGACCACCCTTGCCTCAGCTCCTGCTCTGAGTTCCCACCGCCATCCTCTCCCCTTGAAGAAAGAACTTACATCCTGTATGTCATTTCCTATTCAGTAGATAGGTAATTGTTGATTTTGCCAGAAAGGAAGGAACATAGCCTGAGCACCCACTCCTTGGCAGTTTTGTGCATGTTTTTTTTTTATCCTTTTGATTCTCGCAAGAACCCTAGAAGGTATTATGATCCTCATTTTACAAAGCCCATACTTAGTGTGTCCAAAAACAATGAATAGTATGAAACTGTGTACAGTCAGGTGCTAACCTGAGTGGACAGATTGGGAGAGAGTGCACAAGAAGAGGCACGTGGGGGAGCTAGAAGTGAACCTTAAGGGGTGGCAACAATTTAGAGAGAGGAGGGGTAGGACCAGTGCTCCCAGCAAGTGGAAAGCCATAAGCTCAGACCTGGAGGCAGGACTGAGAATGGCATATTAACAACAGGGAAGAGACGGGCATCACTGGAGGTAAAGAGAGGCCAGATCCAAGAAGACCTTGCATGGAAAGAGAGAAGTTCCAACACAGAGCTCTTGACACAGAGTGATTGAGAGGTGCAGATACAGCCCTGGGAGGTCAGAAGGAGGCTGCTTTCCTGCTGGAGAATCAAGGAAGGCTTCTCCGGGGAGGTGGCCCTTAAGCTAGACAGGAGATGAGGATGGGGTGGATATTACCACAGAAGAAGCAGCACAAATCAAGGTCTCAAGGTGGAGTTGCCCAGGGCAGGAACACAGATCAGTAAAGCCACTCAGTTTGGCTGCTGCACGGAGAGTGTAAAAGAGGCAGTGATTGGCCAGGTTGCTTTTTATCTTGTTGTTCTTCTTTCCTCAACCATTTATCAAGTGTCTATTATGTGCTAGGCTGGCCCTCAATAAATAACAGCCATAATAACATTTATTGTGCATTCAGCATGTGCCAGGCACTGTTCTAAATGCTTTATGTGCACTATATCATTTAATAGTAAATATTTGTTGAATGAGTGTATGCACTCAAGCCAGCCCCTGGACTAGAAGTTGGGGCACAGCAGCCCCTGGATTCAAACACCTATGAGGGCCAGCCCTCAGCCGCTTACACCCCTGTGTCTTCCTTCTGCAGGAAATCCCTATGAATTTTGTGGATCCAAAAGAGTATGACATTCCTGGGCTGGTGCGGAAGAACCGGTATAAAACCATCCTTCCCAGTGAGTACTCACTGCCCCAGAGACGTGGGGGTAGGCTCACCCTCACCCCGAGGAATACCGTAAGCCCAGAGCTGGGCTTTCAGGGGCGATGGGACACTCATCACTGGAGGAGAAGGGATGGAGGACTGGGGGTGCCCAGTGAAAGGAATCGCCTCCCTGCTGAAAGCAGAGGCTAGTTCATTCCCTCACGCAGCACTCTCTGGATCCTTGCCCTGCTTGGCCAAGTGCTATGCTGGGTGCTGTGGAAACCCAGAGAGAAAGGGTGGTGATAACAGCAGCTCAGTGTGTGGTGACTGAAGAGTGTTTTCACATCCATTGTCTCTTCAGAAGAGGCAGATTTCAAGGAGAGGAAGTTAAGGCTCAGAGCTGTTTAGTAGCTCATTGACAGTCACACAGCTAGGAAGTTCAGTTTCAAACCTGGGTCTCTGTGACCCCAAAGTCAGGCTCTTTTATCTACCTTGTTTTCAGTCTGGTCAGGTTGTAGGTCCCATAACAGGCAGCACCACCCCACAGGGGAATGAGCTGCCTCTTCAGGTAGTGAGCTCCCTGTCGCTCAGTGTGTTCAAGTGAAACTGCATGAGCAGTCCCCTGAGAGGTCTGAGAGGGCCTTTCCTCCTTTGTGGGCAGTTAGACCAGGTGACCTAATGTTCCTCTTTCAGCCCTGTGATGTCGTTTTCAAGTAACTTTCATGAAACCTCTGCCTGCCACCCCTGCCAAGTTCTGGTCCCAGGCCGCCAGGCTACTTTGGGGGTGACTTGTTGAAAGTGAATCCCCACAGATCTACTCCACTGGGTTTGTGGAGTAGCGAGGATTTTTAAAAAAAACAGTTTTGCCATTAGCATCCCCAACAATGTGTAAGATGTCATGACTTATTTTTAACTTTCAAAATATCGACTTGTGGTTGTTATGGTTACACAGTCTCTAGGTGATTCCGGTTAAACAAAGCACCATTTAAAGCCAGGGTGCACTCTACAGGGCTGCTCACCTCTTCCCTCATCTTGATTACCCCATCCCAGCCCTACCTGGGGGGAAGGACTAGGTACCCCCAGGGCTTTGCTGGCCACAAGGGAGGGTAGGAGTCCTGCCATGACTCCATGTGGTCTGCCCTGAATTGCTGAGAGGCTTAGGCCACCTCCGTCTGCCCTGTGCATCCAGGTCCCCAAGCCCAACAGAGAATCTTGTCTTTATCTAGCAGGAATTGACCCTGCACCCTCAGAGACTGGGTTGGGGGGCAGAGAGCAGATCAGGCTTGCAGAGGCCTCCTCTCAGATCCAGGATACCCTGAGGTTTGTTCTGTCATTCATTTGACACACATTTCCTCAGCCTCTGCCCCAGGGGCTGAGAGTTCAGACATGAATGAGATATAGACTCTGCGCACAAGGAAAGACAGGACCATGGACAGAGTCAGAGTGCCAGTGACCAGCAGGCAGCATTGGGAACAAGGTGCAGGGGAGCTTTTCTGTTCCTTTCACCACTTTGTCCCAAGCACCGAAACAGAGCCTGGCACATGGTAGAGATTCTGTACCTATTTGAATGAATGAATATCTCCCAAATCTAGCTCCCCTCTCCATCCTCACTGCCAAATGACATTTTTGGGGTTATGGCTTCCGTGTTGCCCAAGTCCAAGGAGTGCCATTTACATAGACTACGTTGACATAAATGCCCCCTGGAGTCATGCCAGGCAGAGCAGCCCTGTGACCCTGGACACTCTGATGCAAATCATTGCAGGAAACCCCTAACTGGCCTCCTGGCTTTCATGTTCTCCTCTCCTGTTCATCTTCTACCGTTGCCAGAAAAATGATGCAAAACAGAAACCTAATCATGTCATTTTCTTCTTAAACACCACCATTGTCACCCTTATAATCCTCGGGTTGAGGTCCAGGTTTCTAAGCATGGTTTATAAATCCTTTTGTCATCTGGTTCCTTTCCAGCCTCATCTCTCCCCAATCCCTACCTTGTCCTGTTTGGTTGAATTAGAACAGAATTTCCTGCTCCTCCTCCTACTGGTTCTTCAAACTCAGCCAAAGTGCCACCTCTTCTAGGAAGCCTAACCACCCTATCCAAGGCAAGGGCCCCTTCTGTTCATGAGCCCCGGTGCTCATGTGCTACTCACTACTTGTCTGCCTGCCCAACACTGTGTGTTCCTTGGGGGTGAGGACCATGTCTTATTTATCTAGGAGTCCCTACTCCCAAGCATAGTGCCCGGGCACAGAGTCGGTACTCAATAAGGGTTTGTGGAACAGAATCATTATCATTGCCACAGTAGTTCTTTAATGCCAGAGTCCCTAGCATCTGGCCATAGGGGCAGTGCCCACTTCTGTCCTTCTGCCCTTTAATCTGGACAGGCAGAAAAGGAGAAGGGAGATGGCTCATGCAGAGCTTCCTGCTCCCCTCTTCTGTGGGTCACCCAGAAGCCCCCGCTCCCACTTACCCTGCCCCTCTCCATCCCTGCCACCCATTGCCACAAGAACTGCCAAAGTCACCTGCCAAAACCTCAGGCACTGGGGCTGAGGCGAGAAAAGGGCTAGAAAGGGGAGGCTTGTGCACATCACCTCCCCTGTTTATCCTACTGTGTTTGAAGTCCTCCTTTTTACCTATTAATTTATGGTAAAAATTGTCATATGGGCAATAATAACAGCAACTCCCTGCTCTATAGTGTTTGCCTTGTGCTGACCTAAGTTGCTGGTCTAAGTGCCCTACTTGTTCATGTTAACTTTACCAAATAAGTGAGGTCATTATGGGTGGAGTACCCCCAGTTTACAAATAAGACACAGGGAGATTAAGTAAATTGCCCATGTGAACACTGCTAGTAAGTCACAGAGTCGGGATTTGAACCCAGCCTCCCTGGCTCAGTGGTAGACTCTTAATGACTCCATTGTACTGCCTTTGAGAGCCCCTTAAAGTGCATACTGGAAGTGTGTTTAGCCCAACCCTCCCTTTTATAGGAGAGAAACTGAGACCCAGAGAAGGGATAAGACAGTGGGCTGGTGACAAAGCTAAACCACAACCCAGGGTTCTGGGCTCCCACTCAGCTTTCCTGCCTACCTCATGCACCCTCCCAGTCTCAGTCTCAGCCTCTGCAGACTGAGAAAACAGTCAATACAGGGAGGCTGCAGCTGGAACAAAACAAGAGCTACTCCAGGAAGAAGAGTAGGGTGTTATGAGAATCTGTTGTTATAGGATTTGACACGTGACTAGATTGAGAAGAGGGGGGAAAAAAACCCTCTGTGTCTCTGTGTACACATGTCCAAGCTGCTAAGACCCTACAGTCTCATTTCAGGTGTGAAAGGTTTTACTCTTTTCCTCCCAATATTCTCCCTCAGCTGTCTGCCCCCAAATCTTAACAGCCCTCTGTATGTATAAAGCACTTTATAGTTTATACAGCACTTTCACATGTTTTCTCATTTATCTTCCGAACAGTCTTAGTAAGTAGGCATCTTGACTCCCATTTTACAGATAGGAAAACTGAGGCCTAAGCCACATGTTTTACAAGTTACACAGCAAGGTAGTGACAGTATGTACTCAAACTCTAGCTGCCTCCTGCTGTCCAGCATCTGTACCCTAGGTAATTCCTTTCTTGACATAGCTTTCTCCTCTCCAGAACATAAGGTGTAGTGAGCACCAGGCAGCTTAAGGAGCACAGGCAAAGGGCAGGCTTGATCCTACAGAGGTAGAGACCCAGGGCCTCTCTCTCTCTACCCTCTTCTTCATCCTGGGTCCTCACCTGCCTGTGTGGACAATGGATGGGTCACTGGTTTCTATGGGGTAAGGGAAGGAAGAACTGCTAAGGTCCCAGAAGAAATGTGGGTGTCCTGGAATAGGCCAGAGAAGGTGGGCCCTGCACCAGAGGGCCCAGCTCTCGGCCACATCTGTCTCCCCCTACCCCAGACCCTCACAGCAGAGTGTGTCTGACCTCACCAGACCCCGACGACCCTCTGAGTTCCTACATCAACGCCAACTATATCCGGGTACGTAGCCCCATCCTGATGGTCTCTTGCTGAAGGGGAGGCCTGAGTCGATGGGATTCATCCTCTAGGCTTGTCTTTAAGCCAGTCTAGCTCCTTCTAGCCCCTGGGAAGAGCCTGAGTGTGGGGACTGGGTCCTGGGAGCCCTGTCTCTGACCCTGATAGCCTGGACTTGGCTGGCACAGGGCTACGGTGGGGAGGAGAAGGTGTACATCGCCACTCAGGGACCCATCGTCAGCACGGTTGCCGACTTCTGGCGCATGGTGTGGCAGGAACACACGCCCATCATTGTCATGATCACCAACATCGAGGAGATGAATGAGGTAGGGACCCCTGTACCATGCATTTCCAAGTGTCTGCTGTGCTGTGCCCTACACTGAGCATCTCGTTTTCAAATTAATCCTTATGACAATCTTTTGAGGTTGGTAGTGTTCACTCCACTGTCAAGATGGGAAATGTGAAGCTCAGTGAGCTTAAGTCATTTGCTCAGGGCCACGCAGATAGTCAGAGGCCTCTCCACCCCCAGTGCCCCTCATCTTAACCATGAAGTTCTGCTGCCTCCAGCCTGCCAGAACTGGTGCTGGCTACTTCTGTCCCCATAATAGCCCATTTGATTGAATCCCCACAAAAGTCCTTCAAAATGGGTATTACTTTCATTTTCCAGATGAGGAAACTGAGGTTCAGAAAAGGAAAGTATCTTATAGGTTATGAAGCTGAGATTTGAACCCAACACTCCAGAACAGCAAACCTGTTCCCCTTTTATCTCTCTCCACTGGCCTTGGAGGGGCATCGGGAAGAGTATGGGAAGGGAACGGGGGTGTATCGCAGCCTGATCTGGGCCCCTGCAGAAATGCACCGAGTATTGGCCAGAGGAGCAGGTGGTGTACGACGGCATCGAGGTCACTGTGCAGAAAGTCATTCACACTGAGGATTACCGGCTGCGACTCATCTCCCTTAAGGTGAGGGCTGGTCTGGGCTAGGCTGGAAGGATGGAGGGTAGGGGCATAGTTGGGAACTCCAAAGAGAACAGGGCCTAAAAGCCCACTGTAGCTGAAATAAAAGCCTGTGCACTCCCAGGATTTGCTGATAAGCAGGGATGAGGGAGGGATGAATAGACTTGGGCACCAGAGGGAGGGCCAAACCCCAGTTGCATTTCCCAAACCTCTGTTGCATGTGATGCTGTTGGGTGCTCTCTCTCTACACTGCTCTTCATGCCTTCTAGCTCTGCTTTAGTGCACCCAATGCCAGGAGTGTCTGGGTGAAGGGACTGCAGCAGTTTCCAGTACTGTCCTTATAACTGAGGGTTCATCATGACTTTGAGATCCTGCCTAGAAACATCCCTTCACCTGGGAGGCTGGGCTACTGGCCTGTAGTGCCCAATCTTTCCACCAGAGGGCAGGTACTTCTTGCTGTTTTAGGGTTGCCCGGGGAGGCTGTGGTTACAGAAAACGGCAAGAAAAAGGAAGATGCACAAAAAATGAGCAATACAAAACAGCCCAGAAGAGTGGGTTGAGGTATCCTCCTACCTGAAAGTGTGCTTCTTCCAGGATCTGCATAATAGGGAAGACTGTTCTTTTGGAATTGGGGATTAGTGGGTTCTGTTTTTGAGAAACAATGAAACCCATATTTGGGGAAGGTGGAAAGGCTGAAGAGGTAACCAGGCACCAGGAAGCTGATGCCCTACCCAGAAACAGCCTGAGAAGTCCATTGACGCTGACAGCCACAGTGTCCAGCCACAGAAAATGAGCTCCAGGCATGAGACTCGTCCCTCTAAGCTGCTCCCTCTCCCACTGGATAGGGTGCTACTCAGGGTGTCAAGGGGTACCTCATTCCCCAGAAGGCAGTGCCCACCTGAGCCACTGTGAGATACAGCTCTTGCTGGAGGGTATGAAGGGCCAGAAAAGTGAGGAGCAGGAGCTGTGGTAGCTGTCACAGCCAGGTAACCAAAGGACCTGAGGAACCAGCTTCCTAAGTAGAAATTCCTAGAAAAAGAGCCTGGGCTAAGGCGGGGTCTGCCTAATCTTCTTGATGTCATGGTGCTGGTTAGAGAAGAACCAGAGCATCTTGGGGTTTGAGGGTATTTACTTTTGTCCATAAACCGTTACAAGTACCTGCCCTGGACTTGGTTCTGGGTTAGGTACTGGGAACACAGAACTGTCCCTAGCCTGGACTCTCTCCTCAAGAAGTGCCCATAAGATGGTAAGTACCAGGCTAGAGATAGGTAAGGATACAGAAGAAGGACACTGCCAGCCAGCATGCTCAGGGAGGGCTTCTTAGAAGTGGTGATGTTGAATGAGGTCTTCTTGAAGGATGAGTTTGAGTTGACCAGGGGAAAACAGTGGGGAGAACATTTCCAGCAGGAAAAAAAATAAAAGTAAGGGCATGAAAGATGGAACATTTGTGTGTGCGGGCGCTGCAAAGATTTTATCTTCAAATCTTTTGGAGTGCAGGGGCATCAAGTACAAGTATGAAGGAGCAGGAGATGTTCCTGGAAGGGCGGACCCTGTATCAAGGGTCTTATTTGCCAAGCTAAGGACTAAGAGTGGGTTTTATTCAGAGAGAAATGAGAGCCATTGAAGGATGTCTTAGTCTGTTCTGGCTGCTATCACAAAATACCATTGGCTGGGTGGCTAATAAACAACAGATTTATTTCTCACAGTTCTGGACTGGGAAGTCCAAGATCAAGGCACCATCATGATCAG